>NW_010301721.1:0-3975 GCF_000700745.2 Antrostomus carolinensis
CCCAAACCATTCTATGATTCTATGATTAAGGGAGTGGAATATCTCCCTTCTGAGGAAAAGCTGAGGGAGCTGGGTGTCTTTAGTTTGGAGGAAACTGAGGGGTGACATCATTAATGTTTATAAATACTTCGAGGGCGGATGTCAGGAAGATGGAGCCAGGTTCTTCTCAGTGATGTCCAATGATAGGACAAGGGACAATGGGTGCAAACTGAAGCATAGGAGGTTCCCTGTGAACGTAAGGAAAACTTTTTTCACTGAGAGTGACAGAGCACTGGAACAGGCTGCCCAGAGAGGTTGTGGAATCTCCTTCTCTGAAGACCTTCAAAACCTGCCTGGACACATTCCTGTGTGACCTACTGTAGGTGATCCTGCTCTAGCAGGGGGGTTGGACTACAGGATCTTTCGAGGTCTCTTCCAATCCCTAACATTCTGTGATTCTGTGAAATGTCTGAATCATCTTCCAACACTTGTTTCTGAGTTTAAGACTAACCACTTGCTTTTTAGCTTAATTTAGTGCGTTAAATGTTATGCTTGACAACAGGACTAAAAGGAACTAAAAAGACAAATTAGCTATCCAGCAGGTAAGACTGTAAAATTTATGATGCACTGACTAGAATTTTACTCTGAGTTGTTTAGAAGAGACTTTACTAGAAACTATTAATTTACTTTTAAGATTAGACTATGAATAAACAATAGGTATTTGTTTGTGCACATCTATTGCTCATTTAAATTAAAAATATTGGCCTGACCTTTCTAAGGAATTTAAAAATATATTCTCAGACATCTCTTGATGCTGTGCTTTTGAAAAGGATGTTTTATGTAAAGGAGTAAGTTTCCATGGAGCAGGTGGATACAAAAGTACTTGAAGAATTTCTATGTAGTTATTTGCTTTAAAACTGATATTCATTAGCTTTAATGGGGTTTCACGGACACAGAATTTCTGAAAAATTAAGTCTATAAAAAAAAACAACAAACAAACAAACCAAAATAAACCATAAATATTGATCCTGGAGCCTAACTGACAAAGGTAGGTTTAAAAAATTAGCTTTAGTGTGGTCGATTAATGATTCCACTATCTACATTCTCAATATTAAAAGTTCAAATGTTCAGTGTATTGATTCAACCTTTTAATATCCTCCCTGTACCTCCTTTCCCCAGTTTCCAAAGTGAGCTGGCAGACAGAAATGTGTTTAAGACAAATGCATACTGCTTTCTTTTGATAGGGACAAATTAACCCAAGATCAATTCAAAACTAGATTTCCTTGGAGCCTGTGTTGCCTTATTTAAAACTATACCAGGGTAGTTTCATGGCAGTCTGTTATGTAGGTGTACAATAAGTGAAGCAAAATGTACAAGAGTTAAAAGTAATATATATTCTTCTATGTTCCTCTTTTCCTTAAGTTTCATTTGCATAGTTTCATAGCTAATACTATTGTGAGTAGCATGACCAGATATATGCTTTTACTGTCCATAAATGAAAAAAAACAAGATTATAATGTATAAAATATCCTCGTGGACACCTTTGATTAATCACCTCTCAGATTCACTTCCTATGAATCATATTATAGTTAGTGCTCTTTGTACTGTACTGACAGCCTCCCTCTTTTATCTTTTATTCTATGATAACGTCCTTACATTGTTTTTTCTTTGTAAATCACAACTGCCATTGCTGTCTCTGTAAGAGTAGAGTTCTATAGTCAAAAAACTGACAACTGTTATTTACAACAGTCTCTCTAATCATGTTTTGACAGGTTCACAAATATTAAGGCCAAAAAGGAAAATGATACATGTCTATTGTGTAACAGAAGCCAGTCATAGATGTACATAAATTAATTACGGCATCATGGCCTTACCTTTTGTACAGTATCTGATGTGATTTTTAAATGTTTACCAGTGTAAATTCTACATGTCCTGGGTAAGATCTTCCAGTAGTTAATAATCCTCACAGTAGAAGAATTTTTTTAAGTTTTTTATTTTATTTTTAAAGAAATAAATAATCAAATATATAAATATTACCATCTCTTGGGGTTAAAGTACACATTCACCAGCAAAAAAAAAAAAAAAAAAAAAGTTCTCAGCTATTAAGAATGCATAAACCATAGTTTTCTCAAACTTATTGACTATGTTCCAGGTATCTCCTTAGCTCCCTGAGTGCAAGGCTGAAGATTTGCATGTAAAATTGTTTATAAGGATATACACATTTTTATTACCAATTTAACCTTCTAATTTTTGTTGATCATACTGATTAATGGTAAAAAAAGCCACAGTGAGCAGTATGATAAAATAAATGTGCAATTTGTGGTATACATGTGAAATATCCCAGGTGGGATTTGAAACTTCTTGCCAAAAGCAGTTCGTTCTAATGACAAAATTGTGCTGGAGTGCTGAATTAACAAGAAAGTAATCTATTTAATGCTGTCACTGCAGAGTAATAAAAGATTAGGCTCCAATTAAACCTCCTTAGCCTTTTATCATGAGGCAGACTGTAGAGGTAGTACATTATCCTTAGCATACTTCTCAAATGTTTCACCACTGGTTTAGAAACTGATTCTCTTTTCAGCCACTGCATCATGCTATAAACTCATTTTTGGCTGGTAACTCACTGTCTCTTCTAAGACTTTGAATAATTAATGTGTTTTAAAATCTAGTTTTCCATTTTATATCCATTTGTCTTTCTTCTGATTAACAGCTGTTATATGTAGCTGTTATAGGATGCATGCATCTTTGGATAGAAACTTCAAGAATCCAAGTGTGCAGTATAAAGTAACCACTATCATTAATGGAGTTATCACTGATACAATATTATCAGTGGTCTATAAATAATGGGTCATGTTTATTGTTTCCTGAGTGACGTCAGAAGAACTTATAAATGAGTGACAGTGGAATCACTTTGTTTACATATTTTTAAAAAACTTTGAAATAAAAAATATTTCAGCTATAAATCATTTCTTTTTGATTTATTGGTAAATCCAACAATCATTTCAGCCTGCTTCTGATGAAGACACATCAATAAAAATGAAGGCTTGATTATTGTATCTTCTACTATATTGATGACAGCTTACTATAGTCTAGTGTGGATAACGTTAACATTAAAACACAAAGATAACCCAGAAATGTTACTATCAAATAGAGTATTTTACCTAGGGTTTGTGAACCTGTATTGACTGCTAGTATATTCTGCCTTGAAAACTTCAATGAACTGCGCTGACAGAGAAAAAAGTCACCTATACACCCTTATTCCTTCACAAGTGCAATTGCTCTTTTTTTAATGTCAGAAGTTCCACTAATTTTGCAGAGTTTTTAAAATAGGCCAAATTAATTCTGTATTTCAGTAGGATATCGAAGTATGAAATGTGAATTTCAGCTACTAGACATAGAAGAACCATATACTACAATCTCTCACTTACAGATTACAGCTTCTCATAGTACATATCATATTTGGTGGCATACATATGTATCATGGTGCAGATTAGCATGCATGTGTATATCTGATAATCCCTACACAGTGACAGATTTCTTTTCTAAACCAGTACTTTTTGAAGGATATACATTCAAATGACATAAGCATTTTCTCTTCCCAGCTGAGAAATATGAAGTCTTTTTGAGAAATGGAAGGTTGCTTAATTTCTGTCTATTTTTTGCTAAATCTGTCTACAGTCTGGATGTACATATTGTCAGAGATTCAGATTATAATTTGAATTCAAGTTAAAAAAAATACAAGTGTCAGTTTGTAGATAGAACAGACATACTACGATGGGAAAGTACTAACAGCAAAGGTTACTAAAAATATCATTGTCATATCACTAGTGGTTTGTATGCATAGTACATAAGCACATTCATACTTATATGACAGCATGAACTAAATATTCCACTTTTTCTAGTGTACTATCAAGTTAAAGGTGCTTGTTAGAAAAAAAATATAATAAAGGTTTAGCAGCAGAAAAACTCCACGATTATAAAAGTTTAGCAGCCACA
>NW_010301722.1:0-482 GCF_000700745.2 Antrostomus carolinensis
AAGTCCAAGTGTACAACATTCACTCCCCTCCTCTTATCTCTCTATCCAGCCAGTTGTCCTGTCACAGATGGCAATCAGGTTAGTTAAGCATGATGTCCCTTTGGTGAATCCATGCTGACTACCCCTCATGACCTTCTTGTCTTTCACATGCTTAGAGAAGGCCTCTAGGATGAGCTATTCCATTTCAATCCCCAGCTTTCCAGGGATTGAGGTAAATCTGTAGTTTGTAGTACGTTTCTGCACGCTCTGGTGATGCCCTTATATTCTTCCCAAGTGGTCTGTCCTTGCTTCCACCTCTTGTACACCTCCTGCTTATGTTTGAGTTTTTCCAGGAGCTCCTTGTTCATCCATGCCTGTCATCCTCCTTTGTTCAACTTCTTGCGCACAGGGATGCATTGTTCTTGAGCCTGGAGGAAGTGGTGTTTCAATACTAACCAGCTGTCTTGCACCTCTCTTCCTTCAAGAGTCTGATCCCACAGGAT
>NW_010301723.1:0-2052 GCF_000700745.2 Antrostomus carolinensis
TGGAGGGGCTTGGAGAGACCAGGTATGGAACAGAGGGGGCTTGGAGAGACCCTGGGTGCAGCTCCAGCCTGGCAGGGGAGCCGGGCACCTCGTGGGCAGCACAATGAGCCAGCACCTCTCTCTGCTCCGGCTCGAGGACAACCTGGTGCCATCATCCCTGGAGAGGGTGGCTGGGTCCTGCACGGTGCTTTGTGCTTCCTTCTGGGGTGGGAAAAACTGTGGTGGACAGATGGACAGATGGATGGACGGACGGATGTGGGCTTAGGATCTCAGAGGCAGCATCAGCAGAATGAGCAGCAGAAGGACAGACAGAAGTTGGGAGCGTTCAGGGCCAGCACAGGCTTCAGGCAGCAGATCCAGCAGGACAGACAGACAGACAGTTGATGGACCCAACATCCAAAAGACAGACAGACGGACGTGGGCTTGGGGAAAAGGTTCAGAGAGGTGGGGGAGAGGGCAGACAACTGAGGGCTTGGTCCTTTTGAACAGATGGATGAACGCAGGCACAGCATTTTGGATGCCCAACATCAGGTCATAGATGGACAGACGGACTTGAGCTCTTGGCTCAGACGCTCAGCACAAGTTCAGGTAGAAGACGTAGCAGACAGACAGACAGACAGACAGACATGGACGGATGAGAGGAACTTGGGTGACTCAAACATCCAGCACATGGTTCAGGTAGGAGATATAGCAGATGGCCAAGCGTAAGATCTCAATCTTGGAGAGCTTCTTGTCTGGTGGCAGCGTGGGCAGCAGCTTCCTCAGCTCGGCGAAGGCCATGTTGAAGGCTTCAACACGGATACGTTCCCTGGTGGCGTGGGCTGTCCGGTATTTCGCTGTGGCACGGCGCCGACGGCGACGTTCTTCTCGACTCAAGTGCTGGAGATCTTTCTTCACACTCTCACCTTGGGATTGAGAACATAACCCAACACCACCCGTGTCTTCGGCGTTACCAGCGCGGCCACCGCCGCAATCGCTGAAGATGGATTCGGATTCGGAGTGTGTCGGGGGTAAATCGATCTCTGTCTGGTCTGAATTGAGCATCATCTTTGAAGATGGATGGATGGATGGACAATGAGGTGGATGCTTCAAGAGATTGTGGTACTTCAGGAGGACAGGTTGACCTGGACACGATGGAGAAGTAAAATCGCTCTGGTTTCTCTCAGGTTATGAGTGATGGGATGAGAGGAAATGGCCTCAAGTTGTACCAGGAGAGGTTCTGAGGATGAATTTCTTCACTGAAAAGGTTCTTGGGCAGTGGAACGGGTCTAGGGAGGTGGTTGAGTCACCATCCCTGGGTAGATGAGCTGCTCAGAGATCTGGTTGAGCAGTGGACAGGTACAGTTGGACTCGATGATCTCAAAGATCTTTTCCAACCAAACGATTTTATGAGTCTATGAAAGAGAAGGTCTCCAGATCACAGCAAAGCCCTGGTTATTCTCCTCCTCTTCCTCCTCATCACACACAATCTCCTGGAGGGAATTGCTAAATTCTCCGTTTCCCTTGGAAAACTCGGTGGGAAAGTGACAGTTTTGGCAATAAATAATATAAAAAAGATGGCAGGATGCATAGAAATGAGAGAAATCAAAGAAATCAATCAAGATCTTCTTGATGTGGCCAGGACAGGACTCGGTTTTGGAGCTGTCAGGTGTCAGAGTTGAACTTCTTCCTCCTGCTCTGGAAACCAGAAGCACAAGGGACTGTGAGCACCGCTCGGCTCCCGGTAAACACGAGACGTCACCGGAGAGAACGGCTGTTCCCTCCACCTGCCCTGCGGCATCGATCCCAACCGGAGCAGAGGGACAACCTGTCCCCTTGTCCCACCTTCTGTCTCCTCATCCCACCTTCTGTCTGACCTTGGCTCACGCTCCAGGTCCCCCCACCCTCCACTCCATCAACCCCCCTCAAGTCCTGAGCAGTGGAGAGGGAATCTCTGAGGTGGCTTTAGGAGAAGGTAGAAGCTGTTTCTCCCGGTTCTCCGGGGGGATGACAGGTGGTGGATGAGCAAAGGGGGGGGGAAAAAACCAGACTGCAGGGGTGAGGGGAAGCAGG
>NW_010301724.1:0-34319 GCF_000700745.2 Antrostomus carolinensis
CTTCCAATCCCCAACATTCTGTGATTCTAATCCTCTCCTCATTACTGTCCAAGAGCCACGGAAACGCAGTGCCTCACTGGGGTCACAGGGAGGGATGCCCCGCAGCACCTACAGGCACCCGCAGGTGTGCGGCAGCCTCCAGGCACAGAGCTCTGCTGCTCTGCTGAGACACCACAGATTTTTTTAGAAACACTGGTCCACACTGCTCTTCCTCCAACATGTTCTTATTCGTGCAACTGAGTACCACAATAGTGTTTATGCTAATTTGTGTTCTAAATTACACATATGAACCTAATCTCAGGAACATTTGGTTTCCTGAAAACTAATTGCAAAAAAATACCATCTTTCATGAAACGGCGAGATAACTGAATCTACTGCTTCATGCATTTTACATGAACTTATTACATGAACTGAAATGTACTGCATGTATGGACACTTCATGGGGATTATCCCAGGAGGTTGTGTCTCAGTATGTCAAACACTACTTACAATTTCATCACAAGCAAATTTCTTATTTGATCATGTGACCCTCAAGTTTACATTTTTACAGTCATAGAAATGCTGGAGAACATTGTCTGTGCTCAGAAACTGGAAGGTAAACTTCAAATAGCAAGGAAATTAATTTCACATTGTGATTTTTCAAATGCTTGAGTTTGACAACACTGCTGATGGTTAATAACACTGCAGCTGAACTCTCTTGACTATCTCAATGATAGCAAGTGAATTTAGTCTCAGCTTTGGAAGGAGGAGGAAGCTGGAGTTCTCCAGTCTAAACAGCAATAGCAGCATGCATGGAAAAAAGATTCTGAGGTGATGAAAGATGCTGTCCTATTAAATGTATGTGATTTGTCTACTGTGATAGTTCATCGATTACAAAATGAACATGCAGAAAAATAACTACAGAAGTGTACAAATATTTCTCCAGAGTCACACTAGCCCTGACAACCATGAAATATATGCTGTGAAATTACTGATGCTGCTTGCAAATTAATGTTCGCTACAGAGAGAATTTTAGAGCAGCAAAACATTTTGAATAGCTAATTTGTAAGTTAAACAAGGAAAATAGACAAACCTAAGTTATTCTCATGAGAAAATATCACAGTTAAGTCTTGAAAGTCTTGATGTACATTGTCTAAGCAAGAAGGAAAGGTTCCATGCCTCTTTCCAGCCAGCATCCACAGAAGTTACACAGACAAATGCCAACCACAACAGAAAACTCAATCCCAGTTTCAAAGATAGCCAGAAACTACTATCACTCCAGAAAAAGCAGAGTACTTCCTTTGCTCTAAAAAACCCATAAATGAAAACAAAGAGTAAAGATAGACGTACAAAGTTGTGCCCTGATATCCCCTTTGGGTCTCGGGAACATAATTTGAAAATTAAACTGATTTTTATAAAACAAATTTCTAAACTGATACATTGCAGTTCATTTGAGAAAACAACTTTTCAAGTAAATCTGTTGAGAAAGTATTACTGCTTCCATCCAGAAGACAGCTTCTGTTAATTAAAGCCCCATTTTGATTACAATACTAACAATCATTATGTCTTATTTCTGTCATTCTTATTTGTGTAATACAGCTACAGGTATATTACCCACAGGTGACCCTCCAGGCTCTGATTTCCCACTATCTTTCTCCAAAGACACTGGCTGCAGCAGAGCCTGTGTGCATAAGACACCCCTGTACACAACATTTTGCTCAGCTGACTGTTACTCTGAGCTACCCCAATTTTCAACCAAAGTCACCTTGCAAGAGTTTCAAAGGTGAATTTAATAAATACTGATTCTTCAACAGCACAGTTCATGTGTTCTCTGTTGGCCATGTTTTTACTTCTGTGTTCCCAGTCATTTTTGCAGGAAAACGGGACCGAGCATAGCTGGTCTTGCAAGACAGTTTGAACACTAGTAGGTCTTGAGCATGAGCAAGTCATCCTGACACCAAGCTCTTAAAAAAAAAAGTAGCTTATTTCACTCAATAATTTGACATGCCAAAATCTCTCTACTCTAAAACTGTGAAAATCACATTTACATAGTGTGATAGCTATGTGAAATCAGCAATACAGATTCACCTAAAATTACCCCATTCATTCAACAATCTGAATTGTCCTCTTTCATGGCTTGTACATAATAATTAACCATCGGTGTCAACAAACCATGTTACTTCTTGAATTCAAGCAATAGAGGAATCTGCTGATGAATGCTGTTGGCAGTATATTTAGAAAGTTCATTTCTCAGAACCTTTGCACAGTAGGTTAATCCCACACCTCCATCATTCATCCAGTGAACAGACTAATAATGAATGCAAAACTCTCAAGCAGTTTCAGATGGCACCTTACATGATAACTGCTTCTACTCAGGTGTGACTGCAAAACATCCACTAAAACTCTTCAGCTTGCACAACATAGCAGCAGCTGAATTATGATTTTCTGAGGCCTTCATGTGAAAATTTGTTGGTCCTTTTGGGGGAAAAAAAAGGATAATCACAAAATCTGCTTTTTATTCCATACTTTGCATTTCTTTTTTACCGTATGATCTGTTTCTCCCTACTGAAATAAAGAGTGTCAGCATGATGTAGACAACTAAATCTGTTCAGATCATTAGCAACAGCAGCAGTAGACACATTAAAAGTTGATCTAAAGAACAGAAATTAGCATCTCTCTATGTATGTGCCCAGGTTTAAATTTTATCAATGAGTGAAAGAGAAAACAGTAATTTGTATTTAGAAGTAAGCAAAGTGCAACTTTAATCCTTGAAATGAAGCCTGCAGACTGGTTTTATCTTTCATTTTGACTGCTGGAAAACTTTCACAAGTGGTACTTACATGCACTTTGTTTACTCTAGTTCACTTTCAAAAAGCTATTGTTTTTAATATAAAGCTATGTTTTAAGAAAACACATAAATCAATGAGAAGTAATGTATCTTTTTTCTTAAGAAAACTTCCTTATACATAGAAATGGAAGAATTTTAAGCCTAATGAAAGAGCAGGTTTGTATATTAGAGAACACTCAGTCATTCTAAACAGAGTACCTGAGAGCAAAATCAAAGCTTCAATTTTATACAGTAAGCATTCCTGACTGATAGCTTATAGTTATAAAAAGAGTAAGTTGTTGTCCTGATATATATTAATATTACATGTAGCAGTGACCTGTAGGCTTCATAATAATTTATTCATCCCGTTAGATTGGAATCTGGAGCCCCGAGTCTTCCAAGGTAACAACAGTGTCATGGACTTGTACTTTTCTATCTCTAATAGGATGAACTGCTTCTAATACGTATTTTGTACAGACAGACCAGAGCTGATCCAAAACCAACAATTCTCTCCGTAAAGGATATCCCAAGACATTTATTTCAGTTTTCGTTTTGGCAACAGGCTGAAAATCTTCCTGCCTTGTAAATTACCCAATTTTGCCAAAACTGTCTAATTTTTTTAATTAAGAAGTATATCACTAAGTATTTTGATCAGCTTCAAAAATGACCATTGTAACCTGTAACAGCACCAAAACTATGAGTTTACATTTGAAAGACTGCTGGTATTTTTCTTGCTTAGTCTCCAAAACACTAAGATAATAATGCTGAAAGTGAACTTCTTCCTTTATAAGCCTTACAAAAATATCCTCAAGCAAAATACATGCACATACATAATCCTATCATACCTGTTTTGTTTTGGGTTTGCTGATGGTTTTACATAATCAGACAATCAGGAGGTTGACAGTTTCTATTTTCAATCCTGTCAGACATCAGTGTGAAAAAAAGGCATTTGAATTACTGATAACCCGCTAGTGTCTTCTGACTAAGACGAGACAAGCTAAATTCTAGTTCCCCAAAGACCCATCTTTTTTTTCCCAGTACAAATACCAGAAAACATCATCACACTGCAATGTGATGGCAGCCTGCCCTCTGCTCCTGAACAGAACAGAAACTGGAATGCACGGCACAACCTATGTAAGGTTGATATAGAACGATGCAAGGTATGCTGAAAGAGCATGTTTTCATCCTTAATGAAGCACTGTGATGGGAATTTGTGAAAAGAGGGGACAGCTTTAGGAAGCAGAGAGAAGAGAGGAGCAGCAGTACGGCACAGGGCACCCTGAGACTCCAGGGTGAAAATGGCTTTGCCCTCCACCCATCCCAGCACGGGAACCAAGAGCTGGTTGTTCATTAAAAAAAGAACAAAAATGAAATCTCTGTTTCATCAGCTTTGCCCTCTGCACAGTCAGCTGTTATATCTGCTGTACTCAGCAATGGGAATGTTTTTACTCAGATTACTAGAGCACCACTCTCATTTTTAGCCAAAATTGGATGGGTGTTATTGTGATACATGTTATCCACACAACTGACTTAGCTGTAAGACTAAATTCCACTTTAATTACTAGAACTAGTACAATTTCACTGAAGACAGTTAAGCATCATCACTATTGCCCAAATGCAGAGTTAAATTTGCAATTACAGTGTATCATCCAGAACTGATTGCTCTGACTTCCACATTCCACTCTGGATTTGCTATGAACCTCCCAAATCACATAACTAGTCATGGAAGTCACTATGGATAAGGTGAGAAGGTGTCTAAAGCTGTGAATCTCAAAGGACCCAAGAGCTTATCCTATTACTTGATTTTCTAATCTAGGAGACCAGGGGGAAAAAAAAAAAAAAATAATAATAATTTAAAAAGTTCCTTCACGTATAATGGGGAAAGGGTGAAGAAAGACTATGAAACCATCAAAGTCACCCTGATTACAGACATCCATTTCACATTAATTTTCTCAGTCTGATTGAGAATCACACAGAGCCAAGCAGCGAACGGACTTAAAGTCCAACTAAATTATACTTGGACAGTGACTGTTTCTGTTCCCCACAGGTTATGGAGAAAAGGTTGGCCCATATTATTTTTTGTGGATGTGTAGTTTACTCTCTGCTTTTCCATCAGTGCTAAAGATAATTCTCATGTCTGTCTGTTTGACACCCGTTCTGCACCAAGGCCCATCGTCCATATAGGTTCTGAGTTCTTGTCACATCATGGAAACATCAGAATTAGACATTTCCTAACACTCTTCCTTTCCTGGGGACACTTGTCTGCAGATGCAAGTATAGCAGACATTAAAATGGGAGAAAATCTTCCAAAGGAATTAGTGTGTCAGACTTTTCTGGGGGTTTTGGGGTAAGATTAAAATGAAGAATTGTGACAATTTTAATATAAGCATTAATATGTACACAGAGCACAGGCGTTAATTTGTTCAGTTGTTAACTTTGATAATTGATGGGTTGGTTCTGCTAAAACGTTAAAACCAATGGCCAAGCACCTTCACATCCTGGTTTACCAGAATAAAGACAGACCACAGTTATTTCTAAAGAATACTGCTTCACTCTCCAGAGCAAGGTTTCCAGAAAGATACATGTGCAGCAATGCTGTGGTAAGGCTGCTTCTTCAACAAGGAGTTCATTAGACATGACACCCTCAAGCCTGTACAAAAACCTAACGAAAGAAATGGTACTGATCCCATTTAGTGATAGGGGAGTTCAATAGAGGACTGGATCCACACGCTGTGGACATCCAAAATTTTAAAGAGCCTGGCTCCAAGAGGAGCAAATCTGAAGCCTAAACCACAAGATCAAGCAAGCAGCAGGTGAGTTGAGTACCCTGCTCAAACTCAGGATGGGGAGGCATCTGAATTTCTCCCATCCCTGGGGTCTCTCTGCAGCTTTCAATCTGATATCCACAAGCACCTGGGATTCAGGACTCCACATTCTTCCTGTTTTCAAGCATTCAGATCTCTTTTGGGGGCTTTCACTTCTTTTTTTCCTTCTGTTGTTTTTTGTTTGGTTGGTTTGTTGTTTTGTTGGGGTTTTTTTAAAAATACATTTACATTTTTTTAATACATTTTATTCAACAGTGTAAGATTTAGAGCACTTTCTGAGACATGGGTCAATCCCCTACTCAGCAGGGCAGCGTTCCAGAAGAGGGCCCACCAAGTTAGAGGGAGGAAGGGCAGGAAAGCAAGGCAGGATGAGGAAAAGCCTAGGGAAGAAGATCAGGCAAGAGGCATATGTCACGCTTTCAGATCCACTTTGAAGAACACAGGATTTATGGAGCTTCAAAGAGACAATACAAAGGCTGCAATTTCTAGCTTAGTGATAGGAGCACTCTGCTGAAAGAGGGGAGACCTGAGACAAAATTCCCAATACTATTTACACAATTCACCCAACTGCCACTTTAAATCAAATAAATGAAGTCCTGAAGACCAGAACTGAAGGCTTTTCTCCTCCAGCAGAATTCTCCAAAACACTAGATTAGAGGAGTTATAATCTTCCATACATATGTTTTCTCTGGTTTTCTGAATCTTGAGTAAGTTTTTCCTGCACAGCTTCACTATCAGGAGATAAGAATGACCCTGCTACAATCAAGCATCTCACCTTAAGGCAAAATCTCTTGTGAACCCCTTGGGCTGAAAAACGACTGAATGAAGTTCCTTCTTTCAGAACAAGCATTCCAATCACTACACTATGTAAATAACTTATATAATCTAATCTATATAAAAATCACTATCACCTAAATTTTCAATGGAAAGGGCTGCAGCTGTCGTGTTTCATGCTGACAGTGTTTGATACCAGAAGAGGGAGTATACCAACACAAGCCCCTCAAGAGGCCAACGCATGGCCAGCATGCAGCTCAGCTTGGTCACACAGACACTGGAAAGATTTTTATTAAATCCTCTGTAATCAAAGCAGATGACAAATCAGATTAATTTCTGCAACATTTTCACTGAATTCCACAAGCTCTCAGACAAGGAAACAAGACAAATATCAACCAGCCCATTGCCACTCGCATCCCTTTTCACTTCAGTATGTAACTTCCTACCTTGGAATTACCAGGTTTACAAGCCTGAAATAAAACACAAAATATGTGTTAGAAATTATGATCATTAGAGAGTTGAAGAAAACATCAATTATGATAAATAAGTCATCCCCTTATCATTACAGTTTCAGAGACCTGTAATTTTTGCTGATGTTTTTGAAAGACTCTCAATCATGATCACCTATTTGCTGTCATGTATAAAACACCAACTGCAAACTAAAAGTTAAGCATGAGCCAGATGTCTGACATACATCAATTTTACAGTTTGTTTCACAAATTATTTGACTAAATGTATGTGCTTAAGAAAAAATCCTTCTGAATTTATTACAAAAGCAACATCTGTCCTGCCTTTTATTCTTATACTGACATCAGGACTGGTGTCTGCATTTTTAAAGTAAGTAGGTGCCACTGCCCTTTTGTACCTAGAAAGATGCAGTTTACCTTAAAAACTCTCAGCACTGGACTTTTGCCTTAGCTGCAGTAAAATAGCCACAACAGGTACATACCACATCATCCCTTCTCTCTCCTCACCACTCAGGGAGGGCATGTTTCACTTACTGTACGTTTTATGACTAAAAAAGCCAACAAAACAACATTAATGACCATCAGGTTACCCTCACGAATCCCAAAACTGTGTCTTAGACTGTATAACCTCACTACTACAGCCTTGTTGTCTCCAATTCTTGACTTCAGTTAAAACATGTTTTCCACCAAAGAACAAAGATGCTGGTCAAGTCGCCAGCTAACATAAACTAATATAGCAATTTCATTCATTTAAAATAGTACATAAATTTGGCTTAAGGTCTTCGTTGACTCAGTCAGCAAAAAGCATACTCACAGCGCTCAAGAAGCCATTACTGGGTTTGTTTTATTCTGCTGTAACACTCCCTTTTGTCCTACCACACAGCACACGCAGCTCCCAACCAGCTCCGAGACAACCCTCCCATAGGAAGCCAGGCTGCAGGCAGGGGAGAGCTGGCCAGGTAGGAGGAAGGTAGGAAGTGATGTGGGATGTACAAAGAACATCACGCAAGTTAACTCTAAAACAAGCTTCTCTAATACTTTATGTTATCCAAGGACAACTGCTTGGCATTAAAAACAAAAACCAAAAAATGCTGCAATGGTTGATCCTATTTGCCCAAGAAGATAAAGTCCTGCTCCAAAATATACCAGTCTAAATCCTTTAGCTCTTACTGTTTCATAGCTGAGCACAGAAAACAATTTGCCTTCAGACCTTTCCTTTCTCCATAGTCTTTGCCTGGCCAAAGCCCCACAGACCAGAGAGCACTCTCCTGCCTGCTTCCCCACCAGTGCTTCCTGCAGCCACAGAGACAAATTTGCAAGGAATATTCTATATCATCTCCTGCATGGCACATCAGTGGAATACATGACCAAAATGACACCATAGAACACTGAAGTACCCACAATAAGAGCACATATAAGCAGGGGTCCCAAAATTCAGTGCCCTGTTAACTGCTATGAAATATAACATATATAGAATACATTAATATATCAAATACAACCATCCAGATTTTTTGTGCTACCAAAAAACCCGGAAATACATAGATTTATCAAGTTGAAGTGTTCTCATTTAAGGTTTCATAAAAGATATGTCAACAAATACAACCTGTCAGGAGTGACCTTCACTCTGGTTTCAGCCTTACCACCAGCAACTGAGCTAACGTAACATAATGACATCCTAGCAGGCCCTTTACCAGTTGTACAAGGAGTGAACCTGCACTGATATTGCAATCAAGAACCATATGGTAGCTATCTTACAAGGAGGTGCTCAAAAATCTGCTAGGAGGCATCCCTGAACCAGGGCCAGAGCACGTAGTCTTCAAGCAGCATGGCAGACAACCCTGGGAAATTTGAACTGAATCCCCAGGAACGACCGCTCTTGGCATGCCCCTTCTCCTAAAACAGAAGCATGCTGGTGTTGGGTTTGTGGTGGGTAAGGGGGAGGCGGGTTTTTTGGCAGTGGAGGAAGGGGCCACCTTGTGAAAGTGAAAAGCTCCCCTGGCTCCAAGGCAGAGACCCCCCAGCCCAGGTTGGGCCAACGAGCACTAGAGAAACAACTCTGCGAATCCATATTTGTGAGGGGAAGGACTGTCCTGAAAAGAAGAAAGTGGGGTACCTGGAGGAGAGGGCATTGACCTGAACAAAAGACGATCATCAGCCTAAACAAAGGACAGACAGAGTTTTGTTGCCAGAGGGAAAGACAGACCCACTTCTACCACATGGAGCAGGAGAAGACAATGTCCCCTGCAGCCCATGGAGATTCAGCGGTGGAGCAGAGACCCATGTGTAGGCCATGGAGCTGGAGCACTCCACGCTGGAGCAGAGAAGCTGAGCCTGAGGGCAAGTGTGACTGCAACTGGGACCCCGAGAGCAGAGCTGGGATGGACCCCCAGGGTGGGGGGTGACTCTGCAGCCCATGGATGTCTCCATGCCGGAGCCGGGTGCTGAGCCTGAGGAGGTCTGTGACTCCATGGGAAGCTTGCTTTGGAACATCTTGTTCCTGGACTTCCATGCCAGGAAGAGCAGCAGAGGTGAACTGACTGCAGCCCCGATTCCCTGCCCCTGTGCTGCTGATGGGGGAAGGTAGAGAAATCAGGAGTAAAGTGATTTGAGCCCAGGAAGAAGAGAGGGGTGGGGGAAGGTGTTGTAAGATGTGGTTGTTATGTCTAGTTACATGATCTGCAACAAATTAAATTGATTTTTCTTCCCAAGTTTGAGTCTGTTTTGCCCGTGACCATAACTGGTGAGTGAGCCATCCCTGTCCTTCATTCCCAATCCCGTGCCCCCTTTGTTGTGTCTCCCATCCCATCTCACCGGGTGGGGGGAGTGAATGCAGGACTGCATGGTCCCACTGTGGGTCAAACCACCACACATGCAAAGGCTTTTAAAGCCATCAGAATTTAACTTCCTTTTAGAAAGTCCAGAATTTATTCCTGGTTCCTGTAGAATGATGACATCAAGCTGAGTGGTGCAATTGACACACCTAAGAGACAGGATGCCATCCAGAGGGACTTAGAGAAGTTTGAGAAGTGGGCCTCATGAAGTTCAACAAGGCCAAGTGCAAAGTCCTGCACCTGAGTCAGGGCAATCCCCGTATCAATACAGGCTGGGGGACAAAGGGATTGAGAGCAGCCCTGTGGAGAAGGGACTTGAAGGTACAGGTGGATGAAAAGCTGAACATGAGCTGGCAATGCACAGTCACAGCCCAGAAGGCCAAATGTATCCTGGGCTGCATCAAAAGAAGCATGGCCAGCAGGTCGAGGGAGGGATTCTGTCCCCCTACTCTGCTCTGGTGAGACCTCACCTAGAACACTGTGTCCAGCTCTGGAGTCCTCAGCACAGGAAAGACAAGGATCTGTTGGAGTGGGTCCAGAGAAGGGCCACAAAAATGATCAGAGGCTGGAGCTCCTCTCCTGTGAGGACAGGCTGAGAGAGTTGGGGGTGTTCAGCCTGGGGGAACGAAGTCTCCAAGAAGACCTTATTGCGGTCTTTCAGTATTTAAAGGGGGCCTATAAGAAAGATGGAGACAGACTTTTTAGCAGGGCCTGTGGTGATAGGACAAGGGGTAATGGTTTTAAACTAAAAGATTGTACATTTAGACTAGGTACAAGGAAGAAATTTTTTATGAGGGTGGTGAAACAGTGGAACAGGTTGCCCAGAGAGTTGGTAGATGCCCCATCCCTGGAAACATTCAAGGTCAGGCTGGATAGGGGCTCTAAGCAACCTGATCTAGTTGAAAATGTCCCTGCTCATTGCAGGGGGGTTGGACCAGATGACCTTTAAAGATCCCTTCTAACCCAACCATTCTATGATCCTATGAGAAGAAAGGAATGGTACTGCTGCTGGGGAGAGAGTTGACAGTAGCATGTTCAAGGGGAAAAGATCAAGGACGATTGACTAAAATCTTGGGAATTCACTTTTGTTCCCCAAACCTGTATTATGGTCACTGCCTTTCAGTGAGACCACTCAAATACAAGGCACAAAACATGTCACACATAGAAATGAGTACAACAGACATTTGAGGGACAGAAATGGAATACAGTTGTTACTTGCTTCATGCTCAAATTCTCTCCAGTCATCACTGACATATTCAGTAGTGTACTTCAATAAAGGAAGTATTCAACTAGCGGTAAAAGAATGTTATTTTCAAGCAAACATCAACAAATAGCATCTTTTCATTAATCAATCAAAAATATGCCTTCTGCTAAAGACATTTTAAAATGTATACAACTTCACAGCTACATCTTAGAAACCTGTTAACCTCTGCAGTCCTGCAAATTTGATACAGCCAGTTTCAGAGCTAGCTGCTGATACATTATTGGTTCTGACAAAGTCATGAAAGCTTAGATTAAGCTTCTATTAAAACTTACAGTTCATGACAGGTTTGTCAGGTTTAATTTATTTCTGATTCAGTTGTATCGAATTATCCTAATTTAAGACTTTATAATATGATTTCTACCAAGGGAGAACATATTATTTGTTAACAAATGATATAAATTACTGCAGCTCAGTTCAGAGAAAAAGTCATCTAAAGGAATTTACTATCAGAGGCAAATATGTGTATTTTATTCATTCAGAACGCTTTTCTCAACTTTAAAAACAAATTTCCATATACTCTACATATGTTTTATATATTAATATGAAGTCAAGCACATTAATTTCCTTCTATATTCGTAATGGCATGATATAGACTTCCTTAGGTCAGAGATCTGGTTTCCTATCAACTCTCACATTTCACTTGTGCTGCCACTAATGAGAATTATGCACAAACAAAACACAAAAGACCCTTCATAAGAAACTGCTGAGAAGAAAACTGTACAGCAAAACCAAAACGGTATAACCCAGGGCTGGATGAGACACACAAGACTTTCTCATTCTCTATGTCTTAAGGATACCCTTCTTGTTCTCAGCACAGATAGAATCATAGAATCATTTTGGTTGGAAAAGACCTTTAAAATCATTGAGTTACCTCACCTCAGCAGACATATAAGACACTCTCAATTATTTGAGGAAAACATGGGAGGAGAATAACAGGGATACACAAAATCCCTATATTAAAATATGCAAATAAGGCTAAAAGGATTTTCTCTAGTTAGCATCAGCTTTGAAAAACTGAAGACATAAAACTATACCAGCCAGGTCTGGGTTTCTTTCGGGGGGCGGGGGGAGGAACAGGACAGGGTTGGGGCCAGCACTGCTAATCTGCATCACAGACAGCAAAAGCCTTTCTCCTCCTCCCTGGAAGGCCTGTGCTGACCTAACTTTCTGTGAGCAGCCCTTGGGGTGTCACTTCTCAACACTATGTTTTGGGGAGTCTCAAGAGACACAGGGCAGCTTCTGGGCTGAGCTGCTCAGATGCCCCCAGAAGAAGGGCAGGAAAGTCCCTCCTTCCAGCTAGCCCACCTGGGAGCCCCTACCCTCCTCCTTATCATGGCGGATGAGGAAGAAGGGGTGGCAAAGCAATGTAAGCACGGGGGTGGTTTCAAAAGGTGGTGGGTCTCTCTGAAGGGAGCAGCAGGACCTGCCATGGGCAGCAGCATGTGCAGGAGGGTGCACTTTCTCAGGCAGCACCAGCAGGGACGGGATGGAGTGGGGATCTCCGGGGAGGTGCTGCAAAGGAGTGAGGCTCTCCAGGAACCATCAGCAGGCACTAGGTCCACTCAAAAAAAGGAAGCCTCAGACCTTCCCTCTTCTAAAGTAGAACTCTTCCAGCAAAGCACAGAAAGCAGCAGGAGGGAAATCTGGCCCTGAGTTTACCCATTAACACAGGGCATCGATCAGATTCTGAGTTCAGGATGGTGAGAAGTGAGGACAGCCACAGGCTAGACCTGGAGATGCATTTTTTTTCAGGAATATCAGTTCTGGTTTTCTCCACTTTTTTCACTCTTACACAACACACATGTCTGCCAAAATGCTTAACTTAGGATTTTGTGCCTGTGCCAGTTACTCTACATTTACCCATGAAAGACGATTTTCAGCACCAGGCAAACACAGTGTCAATTAATGTTTCATTTGTAACACAGAATTAGTATTTACATTTAAACCTATGGATTTTCTTTTTTTTTTTTTTTTTGGAGGGGGAAGGTGTTCAGGATTTTTTGGCTTCAGTATCTTACTACTTCAAAGAGAAAGTAAGAGATGCATATGTCATGTACTAGCTCAGGTGCATCACCTAAAGTCTCCAAATTGCTTTCAGGCAGATACTCCACTGGTAACACTGTGAGCTACTGAGCCACTCTTGGATGGTGCACAGATATTTTTCATCAATAGTATTCAGAGTTTTTCCCCCTCCAAACTCTGGATAAGGCTCTCTAGTACCTGCCTACCCAAGACAATGAGAATTTAAATGCATATTTACCTCTTGTATGTATGTGTACTTCAGTAAATTATTGTAGACAAGGCTCACTACTACTGAAACTCTGATTTTCCCAAATTATTATCTGCTCTTCTACCTACTTACTATTAACTGCTTACTTAACACACACCGCCTCTGATCATGGTCATGAATTCAGCCTACACAAATAAAGCAAAAAAGTCAGATATGAAAAATCAGGCAACTGCACTCATCTTATTACAAGTAAGAAAAAAAAAAAATCTCGTTTTATGTAAGGTTTGTCGGCACAGTATTCAAACCTGACTAATTTCAGTATTTGCTCTCTCAGTGGAGCTAAATATTTGCTACTGTGCTATAAAGAATAATGACCTATGGTAAGGCCATCTGATGCTTTCTGACCATTAAGACAGAAAACTGCAGTCTTCAGTAATGCAGGACTTAACATGCCTGCCTCAACAACACTGCAGTGTAGGGATTTTTCTGTTAAGTTTAGCTGCTAATTGGGAGAGTGAAACTGAAAATGATGTACCAAACTGCAGGAGAAAGACAAGACTAATGAAGTTGGGTACGCTTACTATATGCAAAAATTTAACACGTTAAACAGCAAAAGACTGTCACTGAGTTTAAAAAGGATCCAAGCACACATGAGGGGAAAAGAGGCAAGGTTTTGAGACAAAGACTAGCAAAAGGCCATAAAACAGAGAATCCTGGAAAACACTGAGTGGGGTACAAATATTTAGCCCTTTACATCTTCCCACTCTTTACATTTAAATGTACACCTGACAAGAGGGCACAGTTTACATTTTAAAAAAGTGTTTATGTGTTGACTAGACTTTAAGAAGAAAAAAAAAAAAAAGACAGGGTGAAATTGTAAGCTTAGGCAAGTACCTGAAAGATTATTCGATGCCTGTAAGTTCCTAGGCACCACCCATCAATGCACAGATGCTGACAATAGTTATAGCTTCCCTTGCAGGCTCACAAGTCATAGCTACTTCCCCATAAGTCTAGTCTTCCCCAAACTTTTAAAGTTGCACTTACAAACATGAAAATAACATCTTGGTGAGACTGAAGGAAAATTTTGATTTTTTTTTTTTTTATTTATTTAAAGAAAGCTGCTGAGCCACAGTTCTGCACTGCAATTGATTGGAGGAAGCTTGCATTCCCCAAGGGCAGCTGACACATAGCTGCAGCCATTGGTACGCCCATGGCAAGACATCTGTGACTTTGCCAGCCATGCTATGAAAAATGCCTGACTTCATGTGTGAGTGTGTACAAGCAACAGTAAAGCACAACAGAAGAGCAGAAAAGATGCGTTGTCCCAGGATGTCATAAAACAAGCAATGACTCTGTGAAATACATGCTATCCTGTTTTCACCCATTTAAAGTTTACAGGAAATAAGAGTTTCTTTCCATTCTGAATGATTTTGAACACACCCGACAGTTCTGCCTAATGGAAAATTAGATTGCCCAACAGAAAATTGTTTTGCTTAAAAAGAAATAAAAATACTGATCAAAACATTGTGTGTCTACTACAAACACCAAATGGTGTCATTGTGTTCTCACGCTTGAACAGAGACACAGCCTTAAATACCTTAATAAACTTAACGCTGCTGTGTTGCAGTAACTAATCAAGTTTTAGTCTCCTTTTCATTTCTGTTCAGCTTTATTGCAAAAGGGAACATCCAGAGGAAAGCCATTATATGAAATACCCAAATATTTTGTTTCATTGTTGTCTACATTATTTGCTACCTTTGATTCTATGGCAATATCCCTAACTCCTAGATGTGAAACCAAATTAGCAAAACATTATCAATATTACCTTCTTTCTTTTTTTCCAAAGACAACATCAGACAGGATATTAAAACACATTTCATCTCCAAATATGTAATTACCATCTATTTAATATATGCCATACAGAAATAATACTAATAAAAAAAGCTTCAAAGCAGAATTGAATGATAATTTATACCATCCTGCAGTCTGCTCTCATGCTCTCCCCACCCCTCTTCTCTGGCCACACATTACCCAGTGAGAAAACAAACTTTGCTCATTACTTCCAGCACATTGCAAACCACCACTGGCTCATCTGAATACAATACAGAGGAGCTGCACACTGCCTTGAAATTATGTCATTTCGTAAAAGCGTTCTAAAAGTGGTTCTGCTACCAGACCATCACATCAAACACTGAGATCCATGGACTGTACCTCCAGCCCTGGTGACCTGAAAGGTAACACAGGGATGGGCTTTTGGATCATCATAAACTGTCTTTAAACTGCTTCAAATTTCCCAAATCTGAACAAGTTGCTTTATCAAATTAACAGTTTTACTAAAAACTATCAGAATTGTACTTTTGAGTTACAACAGTCTACAAAAAATAAATTTTAAAGACAGTCTCTTATGCTTCTATCTATTTAAAGTTTATATAGTAAACAATTTCAAAATCATCCTGGCTTAGTGTGAGACCACACCTGGAGAAAACCATGAAAACAGGAATTTTGCAGGTGAACTACTCAAAACACTTGGCAGAATTTTCTCAGCCAACTTTGGCAATTCTATGAGCCTTACCTCTGGGCACTAAATGCCCTCCAGGAGAGGTGTAGGAGCCCACACACACTTTCCAGGGACCAGCCTGTGGTTTATCAAAAGCCAAAGTTCGTACAGCCCCAGTGAGAGATTGTAGAATTCCACCCGTGGTTGAGGAGGCAGCCAAACACACAGCTCTGCACAGTCCCAAAGCCCAACCAAATTATAAACTGCAGCTTTCTGCAACCCAAAGGGAAAATAAAGTTTGAAGCAGGTCAAAAATCTCTGAAATGCCTTAACTACAAATGTGTGAATTAGATGACAACTGAGATACGGCGCACAAACAGAAGTGTCATTCAAAGTGATTGCTAAGAAATACTAAGCAAATAAAATAAAAAAACCCACCAAACCCACAGCACACCTCAATATATTGCCTCTGATAATATTATGATGAAAGTTACTCCTCCATAAAGCTGTAAGAAGAGGAAATAAATGCTAAAGGGACAAATACAGACAGAGAGAAAACAAGAGTTGGGCAGTAGCTTCAGGCCCTTCCTTTTGCTGTCTTGAACTTTTGCAATTGAAGGCTTGTCCGCTCATGCAAGCAAAGTGGGCACAAGTTGACCCCACACTGCCTGCTGGGCTCCGAGCCCCCAGCCCGGCCTCGGGAGCAGCGAGCAGCCGGCCCTGGGCACGATGCACAGCAGTGCTGGGGGCTGCAGCACCAGGCTGCCCCGGGGACAGAGGGCAGAGTCCTCTCTGTCTAGGGAGGTGTCAGTAGGTGGCTATTTCAGACCAGCGCAGGCAGACCTGCTCAGTGCCAAAGTAGCTTCCTCCCCCCTGGAACAGGGATAAGCACCGTTATGGCACGGACACAAGCAGCGTAACTGCTGCAGAGCCAACCACTTTAAAAAGCCAGGAACAGTTCTCAAATGACATAGGCATTGTACTTAGGCAAACTAGGCACAATTTTCTCATATTCTCTTTCAAGCACCATCCTTTCAATAAGCAGCTTGTTCGTTTCTAATGTTTAAAAAGTCATGGTCTAAATATCTGTATGCAGCTGATACAGCATCAACCATTCTAGTTCTGCCTCTCAAACACTGTTGCCCTGAATAAGCATCCATTGCCTTCACTCACAATAAAATGATGCACACTCAAAAAAAGCTAAGGCAGGTAGCTAATTCAGCTAGTACACATCAAGTTAACATCACACCCTACATGCACCAGTATTCTTTTAAGTCAATAAATGCTAAGCTTGATACCCCAATACTGCTACGGTGGCCTTATCCAACCAGAAGATAGAAGTACTTTGAGTTTAAAATGTTTTTTCTTTGTATTTGTTCTCTGTAGTTCATAAACACGTTATTTTTTTCCACTTCAACTATAGTTTGGATTTGGCTGTTAATGTAAGCTTCCAGAAGCTGACTTCACGTCCCAGGAGATGAAAACTGCTTTACCCTCAAGGAAGAAAGCAATAGCAAGTGAAGTTGACTTGCCCAACAGGCATAAAAGGTCAAAATAAACTGTCACACACTAGCCGCAGCCTCCATCCAAAAATCCAGGGTTCATAAGGCAGTTTGTTCACACTGTCAGAGCACCCATAGACCATAAGCATCTCTTGGCATGGACACTCCAAAATATATTGGTGCTACAGTTACAAAAAATAACCTAGTATGAATAAACTAGGGCATCATTTGCAACCTATGGTATACATCACCACAACTACACTGGAAAGTACAACTGAAGTTATCCTGTATTTACCAGATGGGGCAAATCTATTCACCCAGGCAATTACCATAAAGCTATGGGTAGCATCCACCAAGGGAAGTTATTTGTGTAGCCATACCTTTAACTGAAAAGACTGAATTAGCATGAGCTTGGAAATGAAATAATGAGCAAAAGCCCTCAACAAACAAAGGGACTGACATAAATCTGTATGCCACAACTCTTACAATATATGCAGATACTTACCACAAGGGTTAGGTCTGTTGGTTGGTTTGGGGGGTGTGGGTCACTGTTCTAGCATACAGGTAAGAAGATAGCTATATGGAAACTAAGCAATTTATATTTATAAAGTAACTTGACCAAAAATACCAAAATAGAAAGAATAATTCTTGTGATTACTGAACTGAGCATATCAGGACACCAAGGATATTGTAGAGAATAAATACACATGAAAGCAATTATTTTTTTTTTTTTTTGTCCATCTGTTTTCACAAAACAACTTCCACTAGGGAAACATTTTCATTGTGGCTGACTTCTTTTCACTGATGAAAGGAAGGTTATGTCATTTTCTATCAGACAGAGCACAGAAACGTTGCAGGAAGACTTTCTCTCCCTCCGAAGCTCGAGCTGCACAGAACTTCAAGGTTTCGACTTCAGCTGATTTCTGAAGCTTTCCAAAGGTCTGCTGATCAGGTTTGATGTCTGAATCCAGCGTTAAGGTTTCCACCTAATGATGAAGTATAGATAAAACTCTCAAATACACATTAGTTACAGGGATATGCTACAAATTATCAACATCCGCATACTGATAGGATAGATGATGTTTGGCTGTATGAGGACTTTTTTACAATACATTATCCCTGAAAGGTTACCTAATTTTCTACCCTCATACAGTGAAGCATTCCCACTAGTAGTCATGTAACCAGCTATTCTAGACCAGCAACAAAACCACCAAGAAGGACGAATTCACACCTATTTAGGAGGTAAAACTTCCATGTTAGGGACAATTTTTCACTACACTCATGAGTTCGGATCTCCAAGTTCAGTAACTTCTTCTTGACACTGTGGCGTAAGTTGAATTATTAAATTTAAGACCTCCACATAAAAAAAAAAAAATCTTTAAAAATATCCATATGGTTTCCTAAGGAAATTCAGCTTATTTTATCACATTATCTGTCCACTCACCTTTTAAGTCTGTTGTCTGATTCTATCAAAATTTTAAGAGGTATAAAAACGCTTCAAAATAATTATACTCCTATAAATTAAATGAAAAACAGCTGCTGAGAAGGATCACTAACTAATGGGCTCCTCTCTCCATGGGGCCACAGGTCCCGCCAGTAGTCTGCTCCAGCACAGGCTTCCCATGGGGTCACAGCCTCCTTTGAGCATCCACCTGCTCTGGTGTGAGGTTCTCCATGAGCTGCAGGTGGATCTCTGCTCCACCATGGACCTCCATGGGCTGCAGGGGGACAGCCTGCCTCACCATGGTTTTTACCACGGGCTGCAGGGGAATCTCTGCTCCGGTGCCTGGAGCACCTCCTCCTTCTCATTCCTCACAGACCTTGGTGTCTGTACAGAGTTGTTCCTCTCACATATTCTCACTCCTCTCTCTGGCTGCAATTGCTCACGTTTTTTTCTGCCACTTCTTACATATGTTATCCCAGATGTGCTACCACTGTAGTGGGTCCCTCTTGGAGCCGGCTGGCATTGGCTCTGTCAGACATTGGGGAAGTTTCTGGCAGCTTCTCACAGAAGCCACCCCTGTAGCCCCCCCTGCTACCAAAACCTTGCCACACAAACCCAGTACAGTGGTGAATAATGGAGTGATGTGTTTGAGACAAGATTTCTCCCCAGTGTTTCCAGCAGCTGGCAGAATAGAGTGCACTGGAAATCCCCCAGAAGGAAAGCCAGGATTTGCTTCATGGTATTAAGATGTACATGTATGAAAGATGTGAAGAAGATAGATGTGATATGATCTCAGAGCCCGAATTTAGCCTTCACATTGTCTCCAGATAAGCTGAGAATGAAAGAACAACCCACAGGCTTATTTTCACCAGCGCCCTTGTGCTGGCCACAAATAGAGCAGGAAAGAGGCCACTCGGTCTTCTGCCGGGGCACCGTTAGCCCAGGGTGCTGAAACAACTCCACGCTGCAAGACACTCCACGACAGGGAAGGCTGTCTTACTCTTTTGTTCTTGTATTTTAGTGCCTGTATTTTCATTAATGAAGCATTTTAATAACACAGAGGTGATAGCTCATCATATAGTTTTTGAAAAAGGTCATGAACAGATAAGAAGGAAATGGATGTCTGTAAAATTTAAATTAAAAAAATCTAAATTTGCTGAGGGATTTCTTTCTTTGGTTTAATACAATATCTAAACAGATGAAGGAAAAGTTTCATTCTTAAAGGTGTATTTTTGCCACTCTCCAAGGACTAGCTGCCTCAAAGCACAAACTGCACAGCGCTTCAAGACAATAATGAGAGGTCGAATGTGTTGTTTTTACAAATGCCATATGCACTTCAGTTTGTTCATTTTTAATTCTTATCAACTCCAAAAAGTTATGCCAAAAGGAAAATGTTGTGAAGGAGAAAAAACGATAAGGTACAGTCCAAAGAGCAGGAAGGATCTGTAAAGAAACAAAAGCATCCCAGCACCTGGACAACCGTCCCCAGGTCTGCATGGACTAGTAAAATTCATTCCTCAGAGACACAAATCAAGGATGAAAGGAATCAGTTAAAAAGCTGCCAGACTTAGGAGTAGAAATAGAGCGATTTATCAGAAGCTGAGAATTGGAGAAAGTTTAAAAAAAAAGTTTAAAAAAGGAAGAAATTAAGCAAGCGCCTTCCTAGAGCCAAAACTGGTGGTATTGCTAAGGTCTGCAGAAAATTCAAAAGTTTTGAAGAAAATATGGCAATGTAGATTCAATTAAACAAGTCTTTTTTCTAATCCTATTATTTCTTTACTGTTCATGCTGTAAGCTCTGGATGCAGAAATATTTATTTATTTTGGAGAAACAATATAAGTTTGCCTAAACCACATGCTCCCATAGGAAAAAAGAGCCTAAGTACTAAACCCTGCTGAGTCAGCCAGAATAACAGCACTAGAAAACAAACACACACAAGGCTTCTTGTGCTAGAACCACGCAGATATACCAAAAGGGTGGTGAAAGCAATGGGGATAGGTTTGCACTGGAGAGGCTGATGCAGGAGCAGTGGAGATGGATGACAGCCTTTCCTTCCCTCTGAGGCCAGGCCAGAGCAGCAGCTGTAATTCACTCTCCTCTAGTGATGATTTCTGAGGTTTTGGTAAGAGTCCCCACAAAATCATCACTTCACTTCAACCTAATAGCAAACTCAGGACTAAAGAACTCCATGGGCTGTTGAAATGGAAATGTAAAAATCACTACTAGAAAAAGCACCTGCGGAAAAACTGCTTTTCTTTCCTTTTTAAGCTCAGGCTTGTGATCAAATGCCATTAGATCAGACGTACATTTGCTGAATAAAGAAAAAAAATGTATACACAGTAGTACTGCAACTGAGAAAAATATGGGGACGTAATACTAATAAATACATTTCATTTAAAAAAAGAGGGGATATCCAGATCAGTAACAGAACACAAGTTTAAACAAATAATAAACTCGCAAAATACTCAATTTTAATTCTTTTCATTTCTCTTTAGTGGAGTTCCAAATAAAAAGAAGCATATATAGCCTTATTTTCTAAAGACAAATTTTACCAAAAGAACACTTCAAGAATACCAGTAGGTGGCACTTGGAAAGGAAAGAAAAAAAGCTTCAACAAACCTGAAATACTAATTTATTCACAAAATAAAACTACATTTTAATTTTTTTTTCTAATAAAATATTTTAAAAATCTTTTATTTTTAAAACACACCTTTACGAGATCATATCCTTTTAAGAAAAATAAGTCTCTATATTAGTGTTTATTACAAAAGGGGGGATGTAGTTATTAATCCTAATTTTAAATTATAATTGATTTAGCTGGTTTATGTAAACAGATATCCAGAATGCAAATACTCCATCATCCAAAAGACAAAAAAATTATAACAAGAAAGAGTGAAATACATACAAGGGATGTAACAATTATTCTTGATCACTTAAAAAAGACAGAGGAGAAAGCATGTGGTAGTGGTAATGCCACTGAGAGGAGACTGGGGTGGGTGTGAGGAAGCTACTCTTGCAGGTTCCACCCATGAGGAATGAAAAGGGTTTTCAGGCTTTATACACAGCAGGTGCCACGGACACCACCGGCAACTTCTCCTTGAGGAAGAAAAGTCTTGAATTCTGCTTTTTAGTGATATACACATCACTGCATATCTATACAAATGGTAATTATTTAAGAAGAGATTGAGTTATTTTCCAGTCTATAGGCCTTTCACCAAGAACTCCTAACTGAATCTTGGGGGAAAAAGTTAGGTTTAATATGTGAAAAATTTGATACGAAACCATCTATAAAGCATACACATTACATTTTCCAGTACTCTGAAAAAAGCAGAAGCTACTTTGTAAGTAAATTGAACATGAAGTCAAAAGAGGGTCTATTACAAATAGTGAAATACCATGTTACATTAAATTTAAACTGGTTTATTATGTCTAAGTGAACTATTAAACAACAGTAACATTGAGAAAGCTGTTTTCACTGCTGCATTCAAGAGCAGCAGGGTTAGTTTCCAGGTAGCTACCTATCTCACAAGAAATTCTCAGTCATTTAATCAATAATTCAGTAAAGGGCAAATTAAATCCATCAGGTACAGTTTGATGAGACAGTATCGACTACAAAGTTTTTAAGAAAGCTGATTATTTTCCACATTCAATTAAAAACAGCATCACCATATACATAGATCATATGACAGATGTGTTGGAAAACCCAGTCCCATAATTAAGCAGAAGACTAATTATTTATAAAAACTATTTGCTCATTTACTAGATACAATCCAAACTTCATGGCCCATGAAGCATGATATATCATTTGTATATACAGGCAATAAAATCTCAGCTCCTGCCTGAATTCCAGCTGACACAGGGACACCTCAAAATTAAAGAGTATGTAAACAGATAACTAGTGTACAGACAAAAATGAGAGATTTGTCATTTAAAGCAAAACATATGGGTGACAAAGATATCAGAAAGCAGTCAAAGCAATGTTCCTCTGTTAACCTAAAACTTCACTATTAACTCATTCTTTGACCATGACTAAATCTGGAACTTGAAGGTTTGATATATTTCCTCTTGGAAGTATGAGCCTCAGACACACCCTTACACTTGGCTCTACCTTAAAAGCAATATCAATTGCAGGATTAGATTGTGATAAAGTATATTTTCAATCCATGACATAAGGCAAAAAACAAATCGTCGACAGACACTGTACTCAGCAATTACACATACCGTGCCGCCTTCTTTCCTGTACCTAGTATGCTGGCTGGATGCAGGTGACATGCCCCCACGTACACCATGCTAAAGAGACACAGGTTTTAATTCCCATGGCATTACTGCATCCCCACTGGAGAATCTGGCTGCTGGAAGGAACCACCACCTCTGCCCCATGGAGGGAGTCTGCAGAGCTTCAGGAGCAGGATGGAAGGCTGTGGAAATGAACACGAGGGGACGGAGACTACAAATGCAATGGGCCTGGGGGAATGGAAGCAGGGTGGCTGCAGTGCTCTTTTTTTTCTGGGATTAAGAATGAAACAAGGGGAAAGGGGGTGGGGAAGGGATTCTGAGAATTACAGTTTGGTGGGAGTGATCTGAAACAAAGTGAGGGAGAAAAAGTGCTGTTACAGGGGCTCCCTGGGATGCCAGGAGAGAACAGAGCTGGCTCTCCTCAGGAGGGCTTCCTCCTTCCAAGGACATTCAGTCTTAGAATCAAAGAGTGGTTTGGGTTGGAAGGGACCTTTAAAGGTCATCTAGCCCCATCCCCCTGCAACAAGCAGGGACATCTTCAGCTAGGTCAGGTTGCTCAGAGCCCCAGCCAACCTGACCTTGAATGTTTCCAGGGATGGGGCATCTACCAACTCTCTGGGCAACCTGTGCCAGTGCTTCACCACTCTCATTATAAAAAATTTCTTCCTTATAAGTCTAAATGTACGATCTTTTAGTTTAAAACCATTACCCCTTGTCCTATCACTACAGGCCCTGCTAAAAAGTCTGTCTCCATCTTTCTTATAGGCCCCCTTTAAATACTGAAAGGCCACAATAAGATCTCCTTGGAGGCTTCTCTTTTCCAGGCTGAACAGCCCCAACTCTCTCAGCCTGTCCTCACAGGTGAGGTGCTCCAGCCCTCTTATTTTTGTGGCCCTCTTCTGGACCCACTCCAACAGATCCTTGTCTTTCCTGTGCTGAGGACTCCAGAGCTGGACACAGTGTTCTAGGTGAGGTCTCACCAGAGCATACTCCCTAACTTCACAGCTAAAATTTAATTTTTCATTAAAAAGCAACATAATTGCACACCTGTGATCAGTGCTTAGAACCAGAGCTCAGGAAAAAGTTGTAGGAAGTCAGAGGCAAGTTGTTCCACATCCCTCAGAGGATGCCCTGAACTGCAGACCACAATTCAGAGAATTAATGGCCCTTTTAGTCTTTCTACTCTGAAAGAGAAGCACTGAGCTGCAACAGGTCCATACGGCTTGCAGTGCCTGCTCCCCCAGATCAGGGTACAGCTGGGCAAACAGAGGCCACAGCCTTTTGTTACAAAGGTACTAAATGAGACTGCCACCCTCAGTCCTGGGCATTCACGTTCTGAAAAACACAGCAGATCTGTTTAATCCTTCAAAACTCTAAAGACTTGAGGATACTTCTTTCCAAACTTAAATTTATTTTTAAACCCCTGTAGCTGTACAGACAACTTTCAAATAGTAAAACACCACCTGGTTCTCAAATTCAAGTTTTGGAATTATGAATCTCCTGTCCAGATTATAATTTTCAACCAGAAAACTTTTTACGTCACTAATTACAAGAGTCTCTTACTCCAGGGAGATGTTCTGCCAAATTCAGGTACCCCTAAAATTTGCATCCTATGAACTCAAGGTTGTAACATTCGGAGATCAGCTTTTACCATAGGAAGAGGTACCACCTAACCATCGACGGACAACAGCATCTCTCCTTGGATTGGCAGCTTTCTGGCAAAGGCACCCTTTGAAGCTACGCGTTGGCAGAACACCTTTGCAAATACTGACTCTGCCACAGCCGTATACCACAGAACAGGGCTATTCCTCTATGACAGCTCAGGAAAAGAAGGAATAGATTTCCCTCTTCAGGAAAAAGGATTATTGTGAAAAAAATAAATTGATAAAAATATTTCAAAGCTTTTATCACTTTTTTCTAGTAAAGACAAATTAACACTTCACTAAAACACTGACCCACTGCATGCAGAATGCAGCAGAGTCTCAATTTGGTTTTTAACGCCCATCGGTAGAGTCACGGAAGACAATTTTGGGCTGGAAATAAGGCTGCTTGCTGGTCTGCGGTGTTGCCATGACTGCAAGAGGAGAGAAGCTGCAGGGGACCAGGGAGGGAATTCCCTCTACGTGTCTGAGAGCACAATGCAGGGCCAAATCCCTCCTTCCGTCCTGCACCGTATCCACCTCACAGCATTACTGACCACAGAGGCAGCTTGGGAATAGATGGAGGGATGCTGAGATGCTCCAGCTGCACCCAACTGACACTTCCCAGAGTCGTAACTGCTGCTCCAGGAAGGGAACCACTACAGCATTAAATTAACATCTGCCCTGGACATCTCAAAGTGAAAAATATCCTACAATTGTTACAAGGCACTTTTTTTTCTTTTTTTTTTTTCTTTTTTTTTAATGGAAGTAGTACAGAAGTTTTCAGGATCTAATGTCATATAAAAGTACTGATTTCAAATTATGAATCGTTCTATCTGACAGCACATTAAGTGCCATAAAGTGGGATTTAGTACTCGTGATGAAATGCTCATTTTTTATATAGATATTCCTAAGGCAAGAAAAAAATACCTCAAGGGAAATCTGCACCAAATCATAAACCACAAGAGGGGCATGGAGATTAAAATTCTAGAGGCATTGTGTATTAAACGAGCCATATACTATAAAAAAAATAAAAAAAATTAATTCAGTCAAATTATTCTACTTCTACAATTATTATGGCACAATAACTGTCACTTTGAAGGATGAAGGTTGGTTATTTCAAAGGTTCCTATACAGCACTTCTCTGCCTACTTGAAATGTGGTATTTTTAAACTGCAGTATCAGCCAGCCAAATAAATGTCTCAGACACCTTCAAGCAATGCACTTAAATGAGAGAATATTCATAAAGGATTTAGAAAAACATCTCAATTCACTGACCTAAATATTACAAAGCAAATCACCAGACTGTCTTCTACATGCAACTGTGTTGGAAAATTTCAATTACTTCTTATCTTATAATTAAACTACAGGCTTAATACTTTGCATTTCTATGGTACCTTTCACCCACGGAGCTTAACGTGCTATACCAACATTATCAGCTTTTACAGTTAGCTGGCTTTTGTGATGAGATACTGTATTGCAAACTTCCAGTTTGAGGTTTTATGTTAATTACACACAAGTAAAAAGGGATCTCAAGTCACACCAGGTAATGTAAAGTTCATCCAGTCAAACTGAGTTACTGTGAATTCATTAACAGGAAAGCAAGCACAGAAAAGCAAGCAGGAGGAATGCACCACAAATGATACCTTCTTCAGATATCTTGCTGAATCATTACTGCCATTTTCCAGATGACATTTCTTAATAGTAAAAAAAACCACAACAGGTTTTTCAACCCTTTTTAAAAATCTGTACTTAATAAAGTTGCTAGAATTAACATGTATTAGTATGTTTTTCCATTCCTTCACATTGTAAGATATAAGAAACGGATGGCATTTCAATGTTCCACAATTGATACCCCTTTTTGGCAGGGTGCGTTGACTCAGCTGTTGAAGGTTTCATTGCTCCAATAGCACTGTTAACAGCAAAGTACTCCGAGATGTAAATCATCCTGACTTTTCCTAAGGTAGCTTAAAATGTTAGAAATCCTGACAGCTCAGGAAGAACCAAGCAATGCACAAAAGTCTTTAAAGTTCATCTAAAACAACCTGCAGCAATAAGTACCACAGCTTCCACTACTGCTGCTCAGCCCATGAAGGATGACAGATAAGCACAGAATTCAAGTTCAGCATGTTACTCTATTAACAAAATAAAATATTTAAACAAACACTTTAAAGTAATTAATAATATATATGTACAACTCACTGCTGCAGAATGAATCATTCTTACAGGACAAAATGAAAAGATTTTATTAAATTGCAGATTCAGAAAAAACAAGAGAATGAATGCTGAAGTGCTGAGGTACAGAGTATAGACTTTTCTAAGATGGTATGACCTCAATGTTTACATGAGGTATGCAGTTCATCTCACCTGAGTCTTGATTAAAGGGGAAAAATTTTTAAAAAAAAAGTCTTCAGAGTCCAGTAGGCCACATATTCTATAGACAAGACACACTTTTACCAAAAAACTACTTGAGCAATGGTTTACAGAGCTTTCAATATTTTATTTGGACCATTTATTTTCTGTTTCCCCCTGCAAAGCAGAGCACTTTATTGTACTATATGTTCAACACTACAGGATTCACAAGGAAAGAAAAATTACAGCTAATACCTTTTTAAAACCCCCAAGAATATCCTAAAACAGCTTTTCTGAATAGAAAAGCTGCAGTATTTTAAATCCAAGATTTGGAAGGTCTTGAGGATAGCCAAACACTGCATTCCAGTAGAAAACAGAGGTTATCTCCCTTTCCTATGATATAAAATTATAATCTTTTGGCGTTTAAGATCATAAGATACCAGATCTACAAAAAAAAAAAAAAAAAAACACCAAAAAGTCTATTCAGGAAAAAAAATCCTAGCAGAGGAACTGATTTTGGAGAAAAATTTCACAAGCAGTGAGGAACAACATTTCACTTCCAGGTTGACATTACAAAGAAACTATGAAAGGATGAAGACAGAGACAGAATAACGAGCAGGGCGTATGAGGCATTTAAAGCTGCATGACAAACAAGTATACAACAAGCCTACCACACTCATTGTGTGATTTTTCAAGTCAAATATACAGACCTCTCTGCCTCTCTTTCCTCCCTTCCCATCTCTATCTCACTGCTATTAATTTGTATCATGGCACTTCCCCTTTACCCTGTAAAACATGTACACAATGATACTGAAGGGACAGCAGTGACTTTTTTGGATGCATCCACCATACTGAAACTACTGCTCCCCAAAGGCGATCAATTCCCAGCACACCCCTGCATCAGCCACTCCCTCCATTTACAAAACCTTATCGAAGCCTTAATACTTCTGCATATCAACAAAACATTTCATTTTTCATAACCCATTTATTTTCAGAATTAGCTTGTTTTAACAATGCTGAGGTCACTACTATGGTTTTGAACGATAGTAGGTAACAACAAGTAGATATATGAAGTCTGCCTGAAACCCTGTGTGTTCTCAAAGTTAAGAAGCCTCTTCTAATAATCTACAAATCTGTTACGTGACTCAATTATCCTGCATATTGGTTTAATTCGAGAGGGACTATGTTGGAAAACACAGGTATGAAGGCAGGTAAAAGCTGCGCTGGCTTCCACCAGCTCCTACAAAGCAGCCCCACCTGGCATAAGGAAACCAAAAAGGGACAGCAGATTTGAGAGAGACACCCTTAGGGAAAAAAGAAAAAGGACAAGAACAATGGCAAACCCCAGCCTTCTCACTTCAACATAGAATGGTTTGGATTGGAAGGGACCTTTCAAGGTCATCTAGTCCAATCCCCCTGCAGTGAGCAGGGACATCTTCAACTAGATCAGGTTGCTCAGAGCCCCAGACAACCTGAATGTTTCCAGGGATGGGGCATCTACCACATCTCTGGGAAACCTGTGCCAGTGTCTCACCACCCTCACTGTAAAAAACACCTTCCTTGTATCTAGTCTAAATGTACCCTCTTTTAGTTTAAAGACATTACCCCTTGTCCCATCACCACAGGCCCTGCTAAAAAGTCTGTCCCCATCTTTCTTATAGGCCCCCTTTTAAGTACCGGAAGGCTGCAATAAGGTCTCCCCAGCACCTTGTCTTCTCCAGGCTGAACAGCCCCAACTCTCTCAGCCTGTCCTCACAGGAAAGGTGTTCCAGTGCTCTGATCACTTTTGCCCCTATGGATAAAGATTACACACTGCTTTAAAAAAATGAGACCAAATCAAAGAAAGCTGTTCTCTATTGCCATACTTGCTCCTGGTGACAAGTTCCAGGGAGGACAGTGTGTGTGTGTGCGGAGCCCTGCAGGGCTGCGGGCAGGCAGGCAGTGCCCAGGCACAGGACATGGTGCTCGGAGGCTGTCCCACGCTTCCTCTGGCTCTGCCTTCAGAAAGGTGCTGCCAGCCAGGAGGGTGGGCAGGGATGTGCTCAAAGCAAGAGGAGGGGGCAGCCGTGCCACTCACTCCCCAGTGCCATTTAAAACTATTTCATGTCTACTGACTTCTGTTTTGTATTTTACTTCAACTGAAGGCCAAGCAAATATTTTTTTTTTTAATCTGGTTAGGTCAGACACATAATCAAACAGCTTCAAGTCGTTTACATTATTGCACTGCTGCAAATGATGAGGTTATATGTGGCCTGAAGCAATCATTAAAAAAAAAAAAAATCTCTTTCAGGTCGAGTGGAAATATATGACTTGTTAAGCCAGGGTAAAATCAGTTATGGCCTGGAGATGGATCTTCCCTTCTGTCTAAATAAAACTGACATTTGTGTTCCACACTACAGATTCAACAAACAAAAGTTAATTCATATAGGACAGCAATTCTTTTAATGCTTTTGGCAACATCCTAAACCAGCGAATACAAATTTAAGTATTTATGATGTTCCAAAATCTTAGAAGAGAGTGGCAATTGAACAATTCAGGACACTTTAAAAATAATGCAAAGAGCTGCACCCAATAATATACTGCACTCATACTGCTATACTTCCACTCATTTGCATCAAGATATTTCTTCTTTCCCAGCTAAGCAATTCATATTGTTGTTTGCTTCCTTAAATTCTTACTGCTGCAAGGATCAGCTCAATTTTATAACTGATGCTCATTTGTTATTTGTGAATTATACCAGTAGATTGCAGTATGTTTAGGAACACAAATCACCATACAGATTTTACATGCACACATACAAAGAAAAAGAGAGAAAGAAAATGTATTATAAAGACAATAATGTGTCATAACATTTTCCAGTCGCTTGCCAGAACCAATTCTTGATGAGATGAGTGGACTAATTTCCTCAGAGACGGATGATACTGTACCCTGCACGGCTGCAGTCTTACTGCCCTGAAAATAAAGCACAGCTCCTCCACCAAGCCTGCAGATGTGAAATAACACCTCAAGCTCTAAGCTGGACTGTAACTCATGCTTGTGTTTGGTAAACATGTTTAGTACTGCTGCAGCCAATGCTGTGCAAAATATTTCTTAAGTGAGATGTATGAAAATTAGTATTTCATTGCCTTTTACATTCCAGTAACATCTTCAACTTTCAGTTAAAGGGTATTCCGTTTTTTGGGGGTTTTTTTCAATAATGGAGCCATATGCAACTCTGAACTTACAACTAAGTTGTGTTCTACTATGCCGAATACTTGTGCTTAATCCTCTCCCCTCCTACGGCTCCCAGTCTGAAGTTACATAGGGTTAAGTCAAGCTTAGCTTCAACCATCAATCTTTAAGAACAGAATCTTTAAGAAGCTGCTTCTTGCGTACTCTTGACCTGTTCTGTACCACCCAGGTACAGGCACAGGCACAGGCTCCGGTGTGCGTGGCTCACTACTTAGCACAGAGCGAGCTCGTTCTTGCTCAAAGCTTCCAAGCAGCAACTGCCATCCTAGCAGGTGTTTTTCTCTATATACATTAGGAGATAGATGGTCAGGACCCTGCACCCTGCATTCACAGGCTCCGAACTATCTACAAAAACAGCTGCAAGGTGACAAAAGCTGCCCAGGGCCACAAAGCCTGCAGGAAATCTACTTCGAATTCTGCAAAACATTTTGACTTACAAAATCCCATGTGATTCAAAAATCCTCCTTTATCTCTATTCACATCAACAAACTTCCAAGCTTCCACGTTTTAGCACCAAGCTCCAAAGGAAATGCAGACATGAACTTGGTACTTGAGAGGTGCAAAGCTGATGCAGACAAGTTTGATCCAGAAGAAGAAAATCCAACGCTCCATACGGGCAGAAAGAAATGTTCTTGCTTACAAAACCAAAAAATAGCAATTCTGAGAGACTGGGCCAGGCATGGTTAATACAGGCATGAAGACTAGTGACCAGAAATGCAGGTGTGTCTGTTTCTGAACACTTCCATTTGCCATACATAGCACAGCACATATAGCATCAATGCATACTAATCTTTTTCAGTTTAACACATGCACCAACTTCAGTGACCAAACTAGGAGGGCTACAAACTTTGTGTTGGCAAAACAAAATGACAGATAGTCAGTCACCCTCACAGAGCCATTATACTAAGTTTAATCAACAATTATTTCCAGAGCCCTAGGCAGAATTTTATAGGATCCCTATACCAGAACATGTTAATTCCCCAGCTTGATGCTGGCAAAGAACAAGCATTTCCTACCCCATCTCCAATGACAAAAACTCCAGTCAGGAACCGATAACTAGTAGCCTGGGGTTAGGAAAAAAGAAAAATCTCCTATACTAATGTTTATTTGTCCAAAGGACCTTAACCCCACGAAGCCTTTGGTGCCAGCCACTGCAGCAGTGCATCAGCCCATGGGGCGATTCACTGTGCTGCTGCAATTCCCACAGCGTAGTCTGCAGGACTTCAGAAAGGATTGACCAGAAGCCACAGATGTACTACAGACATACAAAAATCTTGACAAAGAATATTCTTAAAACCTGAAGAAAATAAAGTGGAATGACTGGAGATACGGGTCTGATACGGGACAATCAAGAGAGGCACATTTTATTATACCTTCAACTGAAAACAACAGTTGTGCAAAAATAATTCAGGAAAGATCAGAACTGGGTACACTCAATAAAGGATAAAATGATAACACAAAACACTCATAAAATCATTTTAGATTTGCTTTTCTCAAGGTAGACACTTGTAGAAACTGTCAGGAAGGAAAAAATTTGTAAATAAGGAAGAATACATGAATTACTTGTTTATATGGCAGTGAAGCTTACTACAACAATTTTCTAAAAAAAATAAAGCAATGCCTTGCCTTTTCACAATTAGCACACTATGCCTGTAGGTTCTGTCCCTAAGTAAAACAAGGGTCAATATATATATATATATATACACACACACAAAACCAACACTCAAAACAATGTTGACCAACTAAGGAGCCTCAGACTTGCCCAAAAACCAGAGTGGGGCATTGTGTAATACTGACCTGAGATGCATTTCCTGTAAATGGAAAAGAACACAGATGGAACAAGATACGCAGTTCTGCTGGATCCTGGAGGGAAATCTTTGAAACAGCAAAAGTGAGGGAAGCATTGAATTTATAAAGAAAAGTCAGAAAAGCTGAATATATTTCATCTGCTTAACAGTGGTACATAGGAACCTCCTTACACTGAAGGATGACAGGACTAATTCAGAAAACTACAAGGGTTGGGGAATTATTATGAATGATAGAATAAAACTGTTCAGTACATAAATTCTGTCAAAAAACGTATTAGAGTATGAAATAATTTCCAAAAGAAAATGACAGAAGCATCATTGCCAATGACAAGCCTAAAATTACACCAGACAAAAATCATTATAATAGACAGACAACTTCTCTGCTTGCTAAATCAAAACAGTACCTAATTTACCTTGCATAGATAATTAAAAAAAAAAAATAAAATATGAGTGGTGATCAGCTCTCAGAGGAAAGTAATCATTTGTTTTGCAGATCTGTGTTAGGACCTGTGCTATTCAATATATTTTTAATAAAACTAGAAAAAAAGGGGAATAGCGAGGTGCAAGGTTTGTTGACAATATTTAAGTTAACCAGGAAAGTAAAAATATGGATGGATTACAAAAAGTTACATTTATGAAAGGCCATGCATATGGAAAAAATAAATCTTAGTGCCACAGGTGAAATAATGGGCTCTGATCTGACCACTATCACTTGGGAATATAATTTTGGTATTATAACCATGTTCCATCTACACAAATAATATCCTGACAGGTCAATCCCAAGCCCATCAGCCCATCTAAAGCCCACCTCCACAAACCCAGGGGAGCAGAGTGGCACAATGGAAGACAGTACCCCAAAACAAGAACTGCTGAGAACACCCCGTCTGTCCCAGGAGAACCTGAGCCCCAGCATCCAGGCATGGAGCTCGGCAAGATGAGTCCCGGGGAGCAGGTCTCCTCTTCGCCCTTTGGACTAAGGAGGGTTGCTGCCTCAGGGTGCAGGACACCCAATGGGATGCAGGGGTAAGGCATTTTGAGATTGCATTGGGTTTATAAGCGTGCAAGCACTAGTGAAGACCGAGCTGGACAGCAGGTGAAGTGGCCTGGGAGCGAGGGGGTGGGCAGGTCTCTGAGGGCCATAAGAGCACCTGCATATCTCTGTGGGTGAGAGCGCAGGGGAATGTTGGCTGTGGGACCAGGGGGTTCCATATATCGAGGTGCCAGCAACCTGGGATATATGGAACCCCCCTGGAGTTCTGGGATCCAGGGGTAGCTACTGGGCAGACTAAGTACCCAATCCCAGCTTCTGGAAGGATCCTCCGCATACATATGTGTATACGTATTCCCACTCATGGACCTCCATCCTGCTTGGCCAGAGCTATGTCCATGTGGGTGCTCTGTGTGTCTGTCCATGTTACCTCTGTGCTGGCTCTACACAGCTGTGGTACATACCCCCGCCTGCTGCAGAGACATTTCAGCCTCACTACCAGTTGGACCTGTGGGCATGGAGCAGCAGATTCTCCCAGGCAGTGGGATCCAGCATGACTTATTTTCCTCCAACATAAAATACATGTTTTCAGGCGGCCATTAGCTAAATGCTTAGCAGTCAAAACAAACCATCAGGTTTATTATGGGTTTTTCAGAAAAGAGAACAAAAGAGTCTAACTTAACACTGCCAATAAATCTACTGTGGGCCTCCACCGTGAATGCTGCCTACAGTTCTGCTCCCCTCCCCACACAATCAATGGGTAAATGGCTCAAACCCCACTGTCTGGAAAGGGGATGAGTGAGCCAGGATATAACAGTAGCCAATAAAATTCACAGCCAGCATGCCCAGGATGGAGAGGGATCACTTGCACCTCTTGGAGCCCAAGAGCTGGGGAGCAAACCTAATAGTGGACACTAAAAATGTTTAGTGGACACTAAAACCCTGTAGCCTTAAGGAAAGGTCCAACAGATTTATGGAAGAGAAACACAGTAAGAGTTAATAACCCCACAGAGATCACCCCTACCTCAGGAAACTGTCCCGAGTCACATACCTCGAAAGGGTGGGAGAGGAGGGATGGGGGGGTCATTACCTTGTTGCTGTAATCTTCTCCAGCCTGTCACTTTTGACCACTGTCAAGGGGTTAAACAGACCTCAGGTCTGACTCAGTATGAGTAATTCCTACAAGTTGTTCTTATTTTGATTTTATAAAACAATAAATTAATAATACTACAGAGAACAGCTCTACACAATGCTGATACTTTTCTTATTGTGCAGGCAGATCTGTTTCAAGCTTCTTCCCTTTTGAAGTCTGCAGCAGTTCCTTTTTTTACCTGGATCATTTCAAAGACCAAGGTTAGAGAAAGGGCCAACACAGGAACTGTCACACCAAGGAGAACCAACAACCTTCTCTGGAGGAAGGGAAA
>NW_010301724.1:34348-45984 GCF_000700745.2 Antrostomus carolinensis
AGTTCAGATAGAACTGTTATTGACAGAACAGCAGTGCCTTGCTGTGCATATTTAGCTGATAAGAGTGAAGAAAGGATAAGGCACAGATGCATGGGAATCCTCCTGCACCCCCATTCACATAGCAGACAGTCCAGCTCCTATAGCTCTTCAATAGCAATCACACACATAATAGCTTAGATTTTCCAGTGAGGGATTTGCAGCCTCAGTGTTGCATGTATTCCTTGCAGTACAGCTCCTTCTGGGTAACAAGATAAAAGTTAACTCTATAAATGTCTGAATAAATACCAGATTACTATTAACAGCGAAACACCCCGATTAATTAATTTCAGCAAAACATCTGCATCACCTGAGGCCCATCTCCTATGTGAGAGGGAAAGTCCAATCCACACCTCCTCACACCCACACTCAGGAGACAGACCTCCTTTTTTCCACACAACCTATCCACCTTAGTCAAGCAGGATGACAGGAACTGCATCTGTCCCAAGAAATGCTTACAAGCCCAATCATGTACCGCAATGTCAGGGAAGAGAGAGATCAAATTCCATTCAGCTCATTTTTAAACAGTTCTCAGTTTAGGGAATAAGCACAGTACAAACTTCAGAAAATAAACCTAAAATATTACAATTATACGGAGCCATCTCAGGGAAAGCTTTCGGAAGCAGCAGAGACTATTCACCCTTAGTGGAGAGACAGCAACCCAGTCATCACAACAGCACTTTGTGTTACTGTTATTTGAAAGGACAGAGTCTAGACCAAAGACACTGAATCAGCAACTCCATACTCAAGTTCAATGAAGTCATACGATTCAAAAGCCTGCAAATAAATACGCAATAAAGAAAAGAGAAGAAAAAAAAAAAAAGTATTTGAAAGAGCAAACATACACTCACAAAACTCACTGCCAATAATTACAGTATTTCAAAGAACAAATCCACAAGACAATGCCTACTGACTGACAACAGCTTTCAATGAACAGAAAGCTGTCTTGCTCTGGTCAACTAAGAGGTCTAGTGCACAAGAAGCCAATAAGCACACACAATAAGACACCTCAATAAATGTAATCCACTCCCACTTCCAAAAATTAAAGGCAAAATAGCATTAAGATATATTTAAAATACAAAAGATAAACAAGAATACTCCCCATAAAACTTTGATCGAAGCAGATATATTTATTTTTAAAGAAAAGCAGAATAAAATGTTCTGTCTAAATCCCAACTGAAGAAAAGCCCTCTGATACAAAATGAAGCTTACCACACTTAGTAACTGATGGACAGCTGGGAGGAATTAACTTCCAGAACAGGCCTAGATCTTCTAGAGCTCCACAGAAGTGGATTGACCTGTACAAACCCTGAGTCTACCCCTGGGACAAGCCATCTGCCAAAGTTCTTAAATGCAAGGAACAAGGTAACAAGGAAACAGAATTACTATGCACTATTGCAGACACAGAAACCCAAGACTGAGTAATTTGTAACTCTCCTGCAGAGAGAGGGAGGACTCTCAGCATGATAAAAGGAGCACCTATGGATCTCCACAACGTTGCACCTGGTTTGGACACTCTTTACACTACCCTTGTCTAGACTTCCACTTTCTTCTCACATGGTTAAAAACAGCAGGTCATCTGTAAAAGCTCACATAAAAGATGCGAGAGGAGTGGAAATTTTTTTGCAGGTAGTTGTGGGTAACAAAGTATTTCTCTCATCCAAACTAGCAGCGAAGATACTTATTGCTTTACAACATACATGAGGCGGGGGGGAAGTGGGAAACATTAGATCATGTAGTACCTCAAAGCAGAGCACAGGAAACCCTGGAAATACAGCAAGTTCACGCTAAGACTCAGCTAATAAACCTCACTGACAGCCTTGGCACAGCATCCTTCTTTTAAGACACAGCATGTTCGAGCCATCCTAAAACGGAGATACAGCTTGCTGACACTGAATTTCCAATTTAATTTTGTTTCCAGCTAATAACTAAAAAGAATGCAACCAGGAAGCAACTCTTTTTTTTGCCAACATTTTTATATGCACAGACACATATTTGTGTGCATGCATGTGTGTCTACATAGTCAAAATCACATTTTATTTTGCAGTTCTGGCATAATACTTTAGCCAGCTGTATGCTTGACAATTTACTATTAGAATTGTGAGTTTAACAAAAATAAAGAAACAAACAATAAAAAACATACACACAAAACAACTGAGTATTGTCCAGCAGTGGGAAATCTACCCATGGTGTTAAAAGATTAAAACATTTCATTTGCAGTCTCTAGCATTAAGTGTGATGATAGAAATAGCTAGGAATTAATGACCCATTCTATCCTTGAGATTAGGTTAGACTCCATAAATGGTAGCAGTTGATTTCAGAATATGTAAAAATAAATCTTATCAATGTATAGCACTAGCCAGTGTTTTAATAAGATCTTACTCGCAAATGGGGCTCCCGATGAATCCTATGTGCGAAGCAGAATGGCATCGCTACCTGCGGATACCACCTAAACCTCTTCTTTCCAAGTCACCCGAAGCTATGTATTGCTCTCTCACACAGAGGGAATGCCAGAACAATGTTATTTACATGGCCACAACTAAAACCAAATCAGCATACTTAACCAGCACACAGATTAAAATATAAAGGTACTGCCTATTAATTAGATATGTTTCTGCTCTCATTTTCACAAAATATTTTGTATGTACTTTTGCCACATGCTAACAGCTGAAACCAGTCAAAAAGAAGCCTGACTGGAAATAAACCCATCGTAGCACAACTGTGTTTAAAGGTTTGAGATCTGTATTCTTCTTTGTAAGTGACACACAGATTATCTTGAATTGCTTAAAATGAAAGCCACCAGAAGAGCAACTTTATTAGTCTTTCCCTTACTGCAAGGGAAAAACTACAAAAGACAGGGAAGAATTAGTAAGATATTATTGTAGAGTGTTGTTTTTAATAGTACAATGGAAATTCCATAAATTAAAATTGGTTAAAAACATTAATTCAAAGTTATTTTTCCTGAAGGAAAAAAAGAATCAAAATGTGAATTTCTGAAGCAGATCCTAGCAGAAGCAGACACTGATAGGTGAAAGCAAGCCCAGCAGAAGCATGAGTGAGAGGACTTGGAAGAGAACAATAGAAGAAAGTCTGCCCATAGGAGAGATGTAAATGTTACAAAAAGAATCTGTCATTTAGCCACTACAAAAACAAAACCTAATACAGCTAAGTAACTTGCTCTGTAAACTCTGCACAAGCTAAACAGTTGGCTGCCAGTCCAAGAAGACAGCAATCCAGTTGTAGTCTATAAATGCAAACCCAATTCCAGCTGAGTTTGCAGCTTGTCTAGTCTCCAACTGCCAGCAGTAAGCAAAGATGACAGCCACAGCTAAGGCCAGCAGCCAGCCCTCATATGAAAATACCCGTGTGCGGTCTAAAGTAGCTGTATTCCAGAGTAGGGTCCCCTCCTGTCCCCACCTGCCAGGACTGTAACAGTGCTCAGTATCAGCAGGTGGAAGAAAGCACTTAAAATACTCAGGGAAAAAATTAAGATAAACAAGGCTTAGGATGCTTGTTATTTAAACAAATAGTACTTGCTAAAACTGCTTTAAAATCACTAGGAAATTAAGACAATCTGTGCTGAGCCCTTAACCCACTGTACCTGTTAATTTAAAATGTTACTAAATGCAGTGCTCATCTGATGTCAAATACAGCCCGTGTCTTTCAAAGTGCTTGATTTTCTAAGTATTTATAACTATACTTTTCAGAAATGCTAAGCCAGGTTTTTACAGCAGCGTGGTCTTTTTATGTTTTTATTTTCCTTCACCTAATAATTTGGTAAAATTACAGTTTTTAAAAAAAATCAGGTTGAGTTGTACAAGAACTTGTTTTTCCTCTTTGCACCTCCACCAGTTTCTGAATGCGAGTTTTGAAAGAAATTGTTCAAACAATGCATTACAAAATAAGCAAAATATTAAGAAAAATAAATATACCACCTCATACAGAGTTTAGAATCCAAAACATAATTTTAACAAACAAGTTTTTCCAAAGAACCTTACGCACTGTGTATTTTTTTTCATCCATAAGGTCAGACTGCCTAGCTATCCTACATCAGAGTAGCGAATGTGAAAAGCACCCTGAAAAGTTTTGTTTTGCATTATTATAAAACTTTCACTTGCTCAAATCATAGGCAGGATGAAAAAGACTACAGGGGGTAAGAAAAAAAAAAAAGTTTTCATTACCCCAAGTTTCATCCATTATCAAGTTCTTTGTTTCAACTTCCTAGCAGACCCTTACGTTTCCAAAGAACCCGAAGGATCATTTTCCAAAAAAGCACTATTTGAAATGAATGCATCAGAGGAAGGTACACTAGCTTTGAACTTAATTCATACTAAATATTGCCAAGTGCACTACTAAGACCTATGCAATCAGCATTCTGCAAGGTCCATTAATGCTGCTGTAAAAATAAATATCCTATTTGCTCATTTATTTTCTTGTCTGTCCCTCTGGGAACCAGGACTGGTGTCACGAGTATCAGCTCCTCAGGTGGCAGGAGAAGCCAATCCACTCTTAGCTAGAGACTAAAACCTTTCCAATTGTAACATTTATATATGTATTTATTCTAGTTGATACCAGTACCAATGATTAAAACTGACACTGCCTTTATGGGCTTTTGCTGGATTTTACTGGCAAGCTGAAAGTTCTCATGATATCACATTCAGACTTAAATTACAAATTCCTTCTATTTTTATTTTTAATAGAAATTCTGAGGGAAACTGAATGCTTTACATGACATTAAATTTATTTTAGCGCAACCTTTTATTTTGAAAATTTTAGGTATTTCCTTTTCAGCTCAGGGGCTTGAAGCCCAGCAGAGAGGCAGTCTCTGTACTAGAGACTAGGAAGACTTTCCAGAGAGCTCAGAAATCCTACACAACCACAACTGACTGATCCTATCCAGTCTCCACCTTTTTTTCCCCAAAGTCTGAAACCAGCTACCTGTAGGGACTCCCTGTGCTCTGCCAAAGCCTGAATGCAACTGAGCCCAAAGGGAGCAGCAAATCAGACTTTTACCTAAGGCTGCCAACTGACAAGCAGAGTGGAACAGTGTCTCAGTAACAGCCACAAAAAATAGCAGATAATTTTGTTGTTAAGCTGTTGGTTTCTCAGTTTGCCATCAATACAACAGGGATGATCAGAGTTTTACCTAGCCTCATAAAACATTGTTAAGTAGTCAGATAACATGGCAATGAGGGGCACAGAATTTATTATGAGTAATTCTGAATTTGAAATAGTGAGGCACTGGCCAAATCCTGAATGAGAAGAAAAAAGACATTAACTAACATGCACAATAAATAGAACACAATGGTCTGAATTCACCCCTTGTTTCTAAACGGTAGCTAAATTAAAAAAACAAATTAGAAAAGAAAAAAGACCAAAAGTTGAAAAAGGAAAGACATTTCCCTCCCAGAGATGTGATAAAGGCAGATTCTGCCTTTGTAATAGTGATAATGGCAGAAAGTAGAACTGAAGCGGCAGGACAGCAGCTGTAGAACATAATACCATCAGTTGTACCAGGAGCAGCAGAAACAGAAGAGTTTGCTTTCCCACTCATGAAGTCCCCTCCTCAAATCCCACACACTACCCTCTGCCTCTTTCCCCACTACTGACACTGTTCGCCCATCACACTCAAAGCTCATCTCCACATCCCTTTTAACAGGGCAATCCCTTTTAACACAGGGCAAGCCAGTGCATGCTGTGGCCAGTTCAGAGCTACGTACATGCTAACTGCTAGCCCATACATGGCCAGGTCAGCCCATTAAACAAACCATGTTATTTTAATGACTACTTTAAAGACATATTAATTTGTAACTCTCTCTCTACTCAACCTCCAATACATATGAAATCTGTTCGAACTTCCCAATGAGACTTCCACCTCTCTCCCACAGTATGGTTGAATATTATGTTGAAGGTTTTAAAAATTTTACTCCCAGTTAAGCCAACAGCAAGATTCAACCCCCTGCAGTGATGCAAGTTCACTGCCAGGGGACACTGCTACTTGTTGAGACCAAGACATAAAATCCTGTCCTGTAGCACATCACCTTGACACGTCCAAGAAAATGCACCTGCAAGAGCACAGACATTTACAAAGCACCGATTTGCAAAACCCACTACTGCCAAGACACATTTGTTCTGGTACATTGTGGCTATGGTCTTCAGGCTTGGAACCCTGAAAAACCATGAAGAATCTAATGATGCCTGGAGCATAGCTGATACCACAAGATTTCTCCTGAGAACTTACACGTATTTATCTATTTATTTCTTAGAACAAATTTCCTCACTCATGCAGTTGGTATAACAGTTTCTTTTGTGAGCAAAGCCTCTGCTCCATATACTTTGGGGAAATGAACATGAAACGCATTTTTCCTCCACAAACCTGTATGGTTTCACACATTGCCTGTTTTATTCAGAAGCTCCTGTTGTACTTTAATTATATCCTGCCAAAGCAGAGTGGAGGGTAATGGCAGGTTCCTTTGTGGGTCCTAAGGGGAAATATTTACTAAAAGAACTCTTTATCAGTTCCTGCTCATTTTGGATGTCAAGAATTTTAATTACATTTCTGGCCTTTATCAGAAAGTTGGGGTTTTTTTGCATTATAAAACTCTTTCTCCTTGAAAGGACAAAAGCTAGTATACCTGGACTAGGTCATGGCAGCTTTCTTTCTTATTATTGTCAAATTCCTCCCCTTCTTGGAACAGGAGGGTTGACTTCTACTCCTTACCACATGGGTGTGGGGAAATAGACAGTAGAATTTCTACCAGCTGATCTCACTCTCTGATATCCCTTCAATACAGTGAAAATCAGCTTCTAGCCACTCTGCAGGTACTACCTTCTCCTGCAACTCTTGCATCATTAGTACTACCTATTATTACAGTTGCCGCTTACTCACAACATAGGACTTCTGCAGGTATCCGTTTCTTTGCCCGATCTTAACTGGCCTGAAATCTGTGCTAATGATTTGCCTCTGGGTGGTTGTTGCTCAAACTGTTCTTGTTTCAACTAAATGGGTCAGAGAGTTGGAAGGACTTTATCATACTTGAAATAAGTGAATATACCTGAAGTCCTATTTTCCAAAATAGCCAATGCCTTTTCTTTAGAACATCCTCCTATTTACATGCTTTCACGTAAGGACTTCAAATTTGCATCACAGATATGTCATAGAAAATTACCCAAATTTAGCAGTCCCAAACTGATCACAAAACAAGGTATTTAGACGTATTCATTACAAAGAATTTAGCACATGAATTTCTCAGATTCCTAATGCACACCCATAAGAAAGTATTAGTGTTGATCTCATTAAGCATGCCATATTCCAAGACTACAAGGACAAAACTGGGCTTTGGCAGGATTACTGCCAAAAGCTTTACACTCAGATACAGAATGCAGGTGTAGGAACACACACAATACTGTGACCACCGCCAGCAGCTTGACAGCATACCTGAAGAATATAGGAGAACAACTGTCATATTAGGTTAAAGAAAATTTTATTAGCCAGGCATGGATGGAAGTGAAGCATAAGGCTACAAAGAAAACCTGTAAAACTTGGGATTATGGGGTCTAAAACTATTCTACAAGCAGACAGGGCGTTAGGCATGGAAAGCAGCCTGTAACTCGCTGCTGAAGGAGATCTGCACTGCAAGCCAGAGACAGCAACTTCCCCGAGCAAGAAAGCTCGAGATTTAACTATTGTATTGGCATCCCAGGAAGTTGAGAAACAGGATATCTAATATTTGGGTAAAACAACAGAACTTTGATAAATTCAGAACTAGACAGTAATAAACATTTCAATGAGGCTTGGGCAGCGGCTAGGAGCCACTGCTGACTCTGCCTGCCCACCTACTCACACAATCCTGCTGAGCATGTAGGAAAGCATGTGTGTGCCTGGGGCATTTTATAATTGTTTCAAAGACCATTCCGTAGCCATTTACAGACCAGCAGTGGTTCATGAACCACAGGCTGAACAACACTAAACAAAATGACCTTTTCAGTCCCCTTTTAGCATTTTTCCTCTTGATTCTATGTAGGTGCAGCAGTTTGTTCATACACTCAGTTATAGTTGTATTGTTCGGGAAAATAAGCTGTAAGTTCTGCCCAGATAATAACAAGCATATGTCTTATTTAGCTTGTCTTCACCATCATTACAGTGCAACTTATTTATAATGTATGACTAAAATGGTAAGTTAATAACAAGAAAAACCTGAAAAAAAACAAAGATAAAAGATGGCATAAAGTGGAAAAAAAAAAGATTAAGAGTGACAGAGAAAGAAAAAAGCAGGAGAATAGGTGAGATGGAAGAGGGGGAGCAGTTCAGAGACCCTTTGCTACTAGGAAGCAGGAAGGAGAAAGCAGTGAAAAAGCCCCAGGATGACAAATCACATGCACAGACTCTCAAGTGGAAAAAGCTTTCTGACATCTCATGTAAACCTTCAACAGTTGAAGTTGTTTGGGAATCTTTGTAGCTATTGCTGGAAATTCCTCCTGTTGCTGGGTGCAAACTACAACTATCGGCACCCATTAAGTTGCTGAAACAGAGAGCTCACTGCCCAATACTGCCAGGCGTGCTCGTTCATGCTACAAACCAGGCCAGAAAGCCAGCTGCAGAATAAAATAAAAAATATACAAGATACTATATTGATTTATTATTTATTTTCATTAAAAATTACTCACAAAAAAACTTAAACTTTTAATACCATGGCTGCCACAGTACTTGCACCCTGCTGCTCCAAAGCATTATACAAAGCAGGAACACTACCAGAGCAGCTCAGTCCTGTCTGCTACTGAACACGTGTACTTCCTAGCAGTTAACCTCCAACTAAAAAGACAAGACAAAAAAAGCAGCTTTGCAAAAGCTGTGCATACGTTTGCTGCCACCACTCACAACACACACAGACTGGCTTACAGCACGTTGACCAGATCAGTTTACACTCTTCCTCTTGGAAGTCACTCCAAGGCACATCAACTCATCTATCTCACTTCCAGAGAGACAACCACAGACAAGACCAAGCAGACAATTCTAATTATTCCAACTTCTAGAGTAATAATGGTCTATTATACTTGGTCTTCTTCCTAGAAGCTACCTCTCTCATCGTTAATGATGTATACTTTTCTGATATGATCAGATGGTATTTTTCTACATTACATTCTCTCTACAGTGGCACTGAACTTAGAATTCCAGGTTCAAACAGTAAGTCCACATCTTGCCAGTGATAGTAACTTTATTTATTATTGATCCTTACAACTAGAGTTAAAAATTTTCCCAACAAATTACTTATTTGTCAAAAATCAAAAGAAGAAAAGAAATATACTTTCCAACATACAGAAAGTATTATTAAAAAAAAAAAAAAATATATATATATATATATGCATTGTGGTCATTCCCATGTTGAGCTGCTAGATCCATGGCTTTAGGATATTCCGCCATGCAGAATAGTCAGGGAGAGGGGACTTGAGAGTTCCTGCTTTAGATTTGAAATGATCTAGGGTTTCAAGGCTTCCCTATTCCCAGCCACAGAGCTTGTATTGTAGCTATAGCTGGAATAACTTCCAACTCAACATCAAGGAATCTGGAAGCAGAGAGCCCTCAGTCTCAGTGAGAGGTCTCCAACTTTTTCAAGCTCTCCAATACGCAGGCAGAAATCCTTCCCTCTTCTCCTACCTCCTCTTAACCATCTTCTCAACAGTCAAGTTAATTGACTGTGTTAAAGAGATTTTAATATAGATATTTATCCCACAGAAAGCAAAATCAAACATTTAGCCACAACAGTAAGAAAACTCTGAAGTGACAAAAACAGAGTCCTAATACTGAAGAGAAGTTACAAGGTTCACATGTATGCAACTCAGTAGGGAAGGGGGGGGGGGGGGGGGGGTTTAAAAAAAAAAAAAAAAAAGAGATTATCAGCCTTATCAGTGGTTTAATGTTCATGGAAAAGGTCTGACTTCCCCTAATTTCATGAACAGTTTTTATCAGTTCAGATGAACCAGGAAGGACTAGGAATGTGCTTAAACTAGGAAAAAGTGATCTTCTAAGAAAAACAAAAATATAGAATAACATTGAAGGCGAATATGGAAGAATAACTGATGAGAATAAAACGTTTACTGATCAAGCAAGAATTATTAAAGGATAATGAAGACAAGAGCACTCTATGAGCAATATCAGGATACTCGGGGAAAATTAACAGAAAGGTAACATAGCAGTAGAGGACCAATGAACGACCCTGTGAGGAGTTCTCCTCAAGGAACAACAGTGGCTCCAAAAGTAGGGAAAAGGATTGATTTGTGAACAGTGGGAGGGAGAACTTCAAGTTTGTACTAAAGGTACATCTGGATGTGGCCCTGGGTCTTGGGCTTCAGCCTCCCAACTTCAGAAAAGACATTGAACAACTACACAGGTGTGAAGGGAGACAAGCAACAATGCAGCCTAAGTACAGCAGGTCTCTAAAACAAAGAACACAGACAGCAGTGACAAGGACAGATACAGGTGAGGGCATATCCCAGCGGGTAACTTCTGTTTACCCATTCTCAAGAAAACCAGAACATTCATCAGAATTATCAAGCAATAACGTAAACACTTTCTTCACACAATGCAAAATTAGACTGTGAATTTCATTTCCATACAATACTACTAAAATAATAGATTACAGGATTAAATCAGGAATTTTTAGAGGTGGCAAGCATACTCACTTTAAAATAGTAAGCAATAAATTCTAAACAGAAGCTTCAAGTGCAATACAAATTCACAAACTTCAGGACAATAACAAATTTCTAACCAACATCTCCCAAGAGGTAGGTTACCCGGCATTTCATTGCTACAGAGTTTATTGCCTTGAAGCACGAAATTCCAGACAGGGTCACAGACCAGAAGGACTTCTGCCCCCATGAACAGGGAAAGATAGAGTGTTCCTGCTGGAACATTATTTTCTCACTCCTTTTCTTTCTGTTAAAACAAAAATAAATCCATTTAAAAAAAAAAAAAAAAAAAAAAAAAAGCATTGCAATAGCTGAAGATTGTTAAAGGAAACAAACAATGAAATGTTATGAAGCCTTTCAAAATAGACTAATAACTTGTGAAGACATCAAGGTTAATATAACAAGAGGAAATACAAAATATTAGATAAACAAGGAGCTTAGAGTTACTTAGGTTACTGGAAAAACAGTATTTTTTTTCTGTTCTTCCTTTTATGAAATACCTTTTTTAATATAAATAGAAATAAGAAAATACAAAAACCACCTTTTTAATATGTTTATTAAACACTTCACCACAAAAGAAATTAAAGCATTTGCAGAATGACATGAGACATAATTAAAGCAGTTTAAAACTATTTAATCCCATGAATTTTTGCTTATTCCTAAATTTAAATATCCTAATTTGACTTTTAAGTAATAAAAATTAGAAACGCTTTTTCAAAACAAATCATGTTCTGAATCTCAGATTACGCTTACACCGTCTACACTGTATGTAAAGAAGCAGATGAAGACCTTTAAGTTGCTCTTTTCCTTAATCAAAGTGACATTTTGTTAGTATTTCCTTAAATGGGCAAATATATAGCTCACATCTCTGACCATAGCACAATCACTATATAGAATCATAGAATGGTTTGGGT
>NW_010301725.1:0-35353 GCF_000700745.2 Antrostomus carolinensis
AACCATTCTATGATTCTATGATTCTAAGTTGATGTGAGCTCTTCAAACCTGAGGTGTACAGAAGCTCCTAGTCCCCTTCAGAGTGTGATTCAATTTGTCAGCCTGGCTGTAAACCATTCTGTGGTTTATAAAATATTTGAGTAATTTTGGCCTTCTTGGTGAAGATTTCTTTCTCTGAATGCTCTGTTTGTTTTGGTTTCTGATGAAGTCAAATAGTAGTCTGGAGGGTAGGTGGTGCATACTCAGCTCTTTATCAATGTAGTTGTCTGTCAGACTCTGGGCAACTTCGAAGAACTAGTGTGTGATAACTATCAACCAGGTTTGAACTGTGCACTTTAGAGCTAAAAGCATTAAAAAGTGCTGGAAAAGCTGAGTCACAGAGCCTGTCCATATTCTGTAGATCAGCACAGAGGAGAGCCTGCACTAGCTGGTTAAAATGTGCACTTAAAATCTGTAATTTACACCACACTTCATACCCCCTGTTAATTCTTTGATGCATCCTCATGATAGCAATGTAAGTGTGGATCTGATTTGTGTTGCTTTAATTTATTTTTTTTAACATATTGCCTTAATTTTAGGAAGTGGAAATTAATAATTATAAAATAAAAACATGTTTTATTTATATACAGTTGCACATATATTTGTCTAACATATACACAAGCCAAAAAAGTGTGCTTGTAGTGCAGAAATCATGCGAGCAGTATGCTGCTGTTGGAATCAGTATTTAAGGAATAATGTGTGTGGTTTCTGCTTTGTAAATTAATTAAATCTTGGAAAAACTTCATTGACTTCAAGAGATCAGATCATGGCTGAAGCCAGCTAAGATTTCCCCCCCCCCGCCCCCCATCAAAAAATGTTCAAGTTTCCTATGGTCTGTGGTTCCAAGATAGTTGGGCAGACTACATGAGAGCCTGGACTATGAAATATCTTTCATAAAATTTTGAAACTCTTGGATTTTCTTTCCAAACTACAATAAAACAAGATTTGCAAATATCTACATCATCTGCAGAGTTATGTGACCTTTTTTCATGCTGCTGTTCTCCTGATTAGCTTTTAAATTTACTTCCAAGCTGAGTGCTTTACATTTCAGCCTGGTGTATTACGGTTATGGGTCTTTCATTATAGAGAGAACATTACTGTCTTTGCTGTTAAGGCATCCGTATTAGGGCATTTAAGAATCCGTATTGCCAACTGCTAAGTTTGGGCTGAAAGTACTTTTTCATTGTCCGTTTCATCAATCTTCATTTTAATCTTGTTTAGATAGTGGCTGCCAGCCTGCCATTACTGAGGAACCTAATTAGGCTTGCAACAGTGAATCCAAGCAGACTGTCAAACCAGTGTTCAGAGTATGCAGAAAGCTAAGTGCTGTATCCAAACATGTTGACAGACTTAGGCAGACTAAAGTGCAGCTGGATCCACTGCACGCATATTGAACAAGAGAGGAGGCAGAACGAGGTGAGCGATCCCATAATGTACTGCCACTTCCCCATCCCAGCTGTCTGATCACACCTGAAGTGTGTGAACAGACAAACCCCTCAGACTATATTCCCTACCTGCGCCATTGCCCATGAACCATGAGAAACTCGGTAAACCACATCAAAGACTGCTGACAAAGCAAAAAATCAGTGCTGTCATCTACTTCTGTCCTTTATCAGAGGGAAAGAATCAACTGAAGACACATTAAAGTGCCTGTTTAGGCCTGAGGTCTAAAAGTAAACTAATAGGTAGAAGGAAGGACATCGCTACCTGATTTCTTACAGCTATTTTGCCACAAGCAAACTTATATATAATATAGGAAGGTATACTTACTAATAGCACAGAAGTTCAGCAAAAGAACCAGCAATGAAATATAGAGTCATTTCTGATAATTTACCAATGCTTTTATTTGTGCTATTTTTTTTTTTTTCTAGTCTGGAGGTCTGAGACAAGCTGAGATTCATTTTCAGAAAACAGTATTAAGAATGTATGAAATTAACTGATTTTTTTTATTTGAATCCAAAATTAAAACTTAATCTCACATTGTAATTTCTGTTCACTCTCCTTGTTATAACAAGCAGCCAAATCGGAGGCTTTACAGTATATTGTCTGTCAGTGTAGTGATGTTCCCTGGGGTATAACTGATACTGTTTGCTCAAGGATTTTTTTATTATGCTTGTACAATACTAAAAAGATACACATATACTTAAGGTTTTTGATACTTCTAGTGTACATTACAAAAAATAGGGGAAAGATGTATGTCTCAATCTCATAATGCTTTCCCTTGGGAGAAAAGGAACAGAGGTATAGAATTCCCCCATGAGAAATTGTTAGAGCTGCTTTCAGTTTTGACAAATACTTTATTTGGATTTTGAAATAAATTTGACAGGATTAAATTTCTTGAGTTCAAAAATACATGTGTGCAGCAAGAATATGAAATTTTAAGCCTGGTACAAAAGTGCATTCCCCTCACAGGACTGGGACGTAATATTGCTTCATGTGAAAAGCTGCTTTTTCTGATTGAGGTACTGTGTTGCAGAAAGACTTGAGAAAGTGGAAAGAGTTAATGAAGAGCAAGGAAAATTAATGATTTATGAGGATTAATTTAAGTTAATAGATTCAAAATAAATGTATTTCCATAGCTTGCTTGCATTCTGAACATTTAATATAGTTTATATTTCAATATAATTCATATGGTTTCCACTTACAAACATTTTATTCTTTTGACTGCTCTTTTGTGTATATTTACCTCTTCTTTTTAAAGTAAGTCTTATATAGTGAATTTTCCCTTTACAACATTATATTATTAAAGTTTAGCTTGGTAAATCTTCCATTGAGCAAGATTTTTGAGATACCCAGTACATCAATTGTTACTTAAAATCAGGTGTATCACTTCATCCTTCTTACCTTGTTGACTTTATATGATTTGCACGGAAACATACATGTAATATGGCTATGGTCTCATTCCTTTTGTATGCCAATTTTAAAGAAGATTTTTACCACCTTCTTCTCTTATGAACACAGAGTTTGCCTTCATCTCTAACTGTGGAATCATTTGCAGCTCCTCAGTCTTAAGTGACAACTGCTTGATTTCATATTGCTTTGGATAGAGCCCTGTCTGCACATTGCTGCCTTCTCTCTTGTTGTCACCAGTGCCCTTATGGACCACAGCCAACAGTTCACTCTCTTTGGGGGCCCTATCACATATTGTCAGTGGTAAAATCAGCATGCAACTCCCACTTCTTTTGTATCTAATAATAAAATTTTCCATATCTTCTCTTCTGGTCAGATGACATCCTGCTTTTCATGGAATGACTGAGTCAGATCTTCCTTTGTGTGATGATCTGGTGGTGTTCACACAAAGTGCCATTTGTGAGTTGTTTGGTTTGGTTTTTTGATTTTTTTTTTTTTAATCTTGACAGTTAATGCCCCGATGACTTGAGATGCCCTTCCTCCTTAGTGGCACTCAGCCTGCTAGTGTGGAGATATGACTGCTTTATGATGTCCCTGTAAACTTTATCAATAGTTTGTCTTTTTTAATTTATCCTGTTCAATCAATCTGACCTCAAGACAGAGTCCTTGGGATTTGAAGATGATGAGCTGTCTGCTTTCTATGCACATTCTTTGCTTGCCCGAGGCAATCAGACGTACTACACTCAGTAAGATTAAACTGGGACTTTTAGCTTCTGGTTGCTTGAAGATTTCTTTGTTTGATCCACCTATTACATTTGATGGTTGTTTTCATATTCCTCGAGAGTCAGGATGGAGAACTCCATAACCTGCTCATAGTTCCATTGTAGCCTGCTTTTCCTTTACCTTAGTGACTTGAGTTCATTCTGCAGTTTTCTTAGTCCTGCACCTCTACTTGACCAAGGATTTCACTTCTTGTCCTGATGGAGTTCTCTATTTTGATTTAATATTATGTAATATACAAACATACCCGATTTTCAGCAAGGAAAATTTCATCACTTTTGCCAGAAAATGCAGCACTTAGTGTTGAAAGTTTATTCTGAGGCAGGAGACAGTAGATGAAGTTAAGAAAAATAGAGTAGTAGATGTTTTTCACAAGACTGTATTTCACACTGAAGCATATCTGTGCATTTTTCTACTTTTCCACAATTAATGTGTTTCTCGTAGAAAGGCTTCCCTAATTCCTTTTGTATGACTTTTAACTGATTCTTCTGGTAGTACTTATTTTTCCAAGGAGCTTATATCTCACGATAGCTGTAGGGTGGATTTGTTTGACACAGCACATTACTGTTAATATCTTTTGTTAAATGTGTAGATTTTGATTCTTCTGTCACATTTTTGCACATTCTGCACAAGGATGTTTATTTTTTTCTAAATTAGTGATGTGACTCTTCGGCCTGGAGAAGAGAAGATTGAGAGGGGACCTTATCAATGTCTATAAATATTTTAAATGTGGGGGCCAAATGGACGGGGCTGGGCTCTTTTTGGTGGTGGCTGGTGACAGGACAAGGGGCAATGGGCAAAAACTGGAACACCAGGAGTTCCATACAAACTTAAAGGAAAATTTCTTTACTGTGAGGGTGACAGATCACCGGGACAGGCTGCCCAGAGAGGTTGTGGAGTCTCCGTCTCTGGAGATGTTCAAAACACGCCTGGACACTTTGCTGTGTAAGCTGGTATAGGGAACCTGCTTTGGCAGGGGCGTTGGACTAGATGATCTCCTGAGGTCCCTTCCAACCCCGACCATTCTGTGATTCTGTTATGTTTTTCCATACTGGTAATTCCCTATGAATTTAATTTCTCCATTTATTAATGGTAACAAAGGTATAAATGTATATTTACATCATCCCTTTACAACCTGATAATTTTAAAATATGAAAAATCACACTTGGTGTGAAAGTTTGTGTGAAAAGGAGGTTCTTTTCTCATTAAGATTTTGATGGTAGTAGTTATTAGTCAACAAAATTTAACATCATAAGTAAGTCCTTGTCACTCAAAGGTTACTACGGTGAGTTTTATCAATTAAATAGTTCTTAGTAACCCAAGCTTTCATCCTATGGATGACTCTCACATGGATGTTAGTGGTTTGCAATTGGGCATAATTATTTCCTGCTGTCTTTTCTATGTACATAATGTCTGGAAAATTATGTGGACATAAACTCAGGATCTCCTCTGTGATGATGACTCACAGTTTTACCTTCTCTGTGGATCTTTGTCCAACTTAAATGTTCCCTGTCTTTCAGACATCTGTTCAATGTTTAATCACCTAAACTTAAGCAAGTTTTAATCTTTATTTGTTTACTCTAAGCATTCTGGGCAAGCTTTTCTCATCCATCCCTTATTGTTCAATTTTACATTTTCTCAGGATCTTCACATCTTTCCAGTGTTTAAATGTAGCTAATTCTGTCTAGAAAGTAACTTTGAGGTGTAGACTTTCCCAGTAAAAGGTGCACAGCTACAATGTGTTCCTTGCAATTGCAAAATCTCTTTCTCTGGTCTTGATAAATACAATCTCACTCAGCTTGAAGCTATTCAAAATGCTGATGAAAGGTTATTTTTCTAGCTTGTTGCTGTAATCATCTACCTGTTCTTGCATCTGCCTTCTTAGTGGTGTAGAACACAAAGCTTTTTACTTTTTCTCAGAGCCTTTTTTGAAGTATTGAATGTTTCCTTTTCTATTTTAAATGGTGCTCAGATGTCAGCTCTTGTTTGCTTTGTCAGTCTATTATTGTTCATTGCTTTCTTTCTCGGTGCTCTTGCTTCTGCCATGACTTTCTCTTATACATGGAAAGAACAAGCTATTAATTCACACTAAACCAATTTGTTATTCTGCTTCAGACCTGTCCTCGGAACTTTTTTGTCAGCTCACCTGTGGTTAACTTGACAATGTACAGGCAGCTGTTTCCCTGAGACAACTGACTACAATGGTGACCAATATTCCCTTGCTTCTTTGTACTCCTTATCCACCTGTCTACCTATCTCTCTGCCTACCTACATAACCTATCTACCTTGTTTCTATTCTTCAGATGCTAACTTTCAGAAGGCAGGTTCTCTCTCTCATCTTTATGCATGTGCCCAGATGGGTTTTGACCTATAGGAGGACTTTCTTGTACAACGTTGTTAAGAATTTACTTGTGCTGAGGTCCCACACTAGCCTAATATCCTGACTGCTGTGGTCCCACCCTCCTCTCTGTCCCTTATTGCATGTTGCAGCTCCTTTGTGCTAACTCTTTCACTTGTTTGACTATTTACTTAGCTGTTCTAAAGTTCTATGATTCTAAACCAGCAGATAATTATCCACTTTTCATGTAAGGCAGCCACAATGTTACTTTCTATTAACAGTCTTCAAATAGATTAAATGCCTTTTTTTACTGCATCATCAATTAAAACTTGAGATATGGAGTGTGTTTCTTGATGTTGTCAAAAAGCCATGAAATAATAAGAATGTTTAATATAGCTTTAGTATGAATTGGTTGGAACAAAGAATTATTAAAATGTGTGTAGAACTCACAAAATAAATTGTTACTTAAAACCTTGGAAATAAAATAGAAAATCAAAAAACATCTTGGGTAGCACAAAATATGAAAAAAAAAACCCTTATCGTTAACAGTGAAAGGAAATTCCAATAAAAATAGCAGATTAAATTCTTGTACCATTGTGAAGGAAGAATGAGGTTTCGGTTCCTGTAGTTAATGAATTCAAATATATTGTAACACAAAGAATGATATTTAAAAGAGCTAAGTAATACTGAATGCGTAAGTATGTGCAGTTATAATGACTGCACTATGCAACTTGCATCTTAGAATTCTAGTTTACTAAGGTTTTGTTCATTGACTCTCATCTCTCTGGTACCTGACCTGGTTGTAACTCTTTCTCTTCTAAGAGCATACATACTCTGTCAACTCTGATTCCTCTGGGGGAAAATTTAGCTACAGAAGACACTATATGTTACAGTATCATATATAATATTCGTAGACTAGTTGCTGAGTGTTTACTTGCATTAGGTACTGTAAAAGCATATGAGGGATAAAATACCTCTGCTCTAAGACTTAGTTCAATATTTCAATCTAAATCATGGTTTGCCTTATTTGTGCATGTCAGAACATTATATCTGGATATAAACTGTAGGCTTATCTTAATGTAATTTAATGTGGTATTTTACAGCCATAGCCACTGAGGTGCAAAATTATTGTCTATCCATTGTGATTAATGAAAGGAAAAAAAAAGCCACAAACATTTGTTCAGATTAAATCCTAATTGTTCTTTGTAAACCAAGCTATTGTAGAGGATTTCTTAAGTCATTGGTAAAACTCATAACATTTAATTTTCTGCAGTTTGAACACATTGGTTACACGTGAGTTTCCCTCTGTTGTTAGTCGCCTGTAGATAGCTGCATACATTTTGATTTATCTAGTGCAACATTACCTCCACAATTTGCTTTCTTCAGTCATTCATTCTCTGGAAAGAGAAATTAGCCTTTTGTGCTTTCACTTTTAACATGTTCCAGAACAGTGTGTTCTTCAATATTTTTATATTCCTATAAAGAAAAAACAGTGCGTCTCTGGCTCTAAGGTTACATTTCCTTTCCTCTTGCATCCCAGATGAATTATCTTTGTCATTTCCAGTTTTGGTGATGATGGAACCACAAATTGTTTGTTTTTAAAGATCAAATTGTCTATAGCAATTATTTCCTCATAAAATGGCAAGAGGGTTTTTTTTTGGGTTTTTTTGGGTTTTTTTTAATGTGACAGATGGGTAAATATTTTCCTTTGATTAACCAACAACAAATGTTTCTGGTTATGTGGTGGACGTCATTTAATTACAGTCTTTAAATCAAATTATTTTGAGTCACACATTTATTAAATCTTTGTTAAAATTTCTATACTGTTTCCATCTCATGAACAATGTGGAACTTGGCATAGTAAGAAGGTAGGAAAAATTTTCAGAAGTGGTAAGATATTAAAGGACCTTAAGTCTCACTTGAAATGTGACAGGCATTTATGCTTGTAAACTGCAGCAATGCTGAAGTAGGCTTACCATCTCAAATACCAAAGTCACTTTAAGGGAGAGGTTAATCAGAGGTGGAAGTCAGTATCACAGACTGCTTGACTCTGCATTACATGCCAAAGCAGAGGACCATCTTCTCTTGCACTGCAGGTTCCACTTTTGCAGTGGAGTATCTTCCATTTGTATGAACAAATTATTTACCTATATGTATATATAATCCCCAAACAGTTTATGAAATTATTTTTAAGGAATGTACCTTTATAGTCAGTATCAATTAAATATTTTTAAGTTATATCAATCTTGATAATGTTAAAGCAGTTTCTTTATTTCAGTAGGACAGTGTACGTTGTGAGATTAACATATTGATTAAGAACTACTTGGCAGTATGAGAAAGAGAATAGAAGATGGCCTAAAAACATAAATTTTTATTGCCTAAATTGAAAAGAACATAAACTTCAAAACTGATAAATAAGAGGTCATTTACTTTTATGTCTATGTGGCATTAACAATGACAAGTCATACATAACTTAGAAAAAATAGTGAGAACAATGTGAGGAAAAGTTCATTCAGGTAGCACATAGGGCCTCTTTACTAAAAAAAAAGAAAAAAAAAAGGGAAAAAATTTATTTGAAGGACATAGTGTTGAACTGACTTTCCTAAAGATGCTTACCATGGTGTTCAGTGACAAGAGAGCGCACGCTTTTTTTTTTTTTCTAGTGTGAACTTGCAGCTGTGCTAACCTAGGCCCATTCACACTGAAGAGGCGACTGCTATTTCTGGCACTAGTTTGTACCAGTTACCATCTGACACAGGGAGCTCTTGTGCTGAGGAGGTTACTCAATGTCCATATCTTGGAGAGAGATAACTTGGTTTATTGTGTCCTGTGACACTGAAACTGGTTTTCTTACCCATGCAGCTCTAAGCACACGCCTGACAAAGGTTTTAATTTTACATAGTGATTTCACATCTGTCTTTCTTTTTTTGAAACAATTAGACATACAATAAGAAAATATTCTATATTAATAAGAATGCCAATACCTATTGCGCTTTTATTATTGTTAGTAAAATTACTTTTCATATCCATGGCTTTTTATATTTTCAAAGTACTCCACCCGTGTTAATAGTTTAACAAAGAAATCCAGTGCTTTGCATTGTTGTTGTAGCAGCTTTCTTGCTGTGTTATAGAAACTGATTTTAGAGACGTGAAAAAAGACAGTAAAAAGAGGGCAAATACAAGTGACATAGCTACTTAGAAAATGTGAAGTTCATTATAAAAGCAGCAAACATTAGAATCCCATTGTTTCAAATATGGTAGCTCAGAGTTGTATCAAATTACCCTCAGCCGTTGAACTAATAAAAGATTTCACAATTACAATAGTAAATTGTTTTGATCATCTCTTACTAAATGCATTTAATCTCCAGACTGGAGCTGAGACTTTCAAATTTTTATGGAGGTTGCAGAGTGGATTTGGAAAACTACTAAATGAAAAATTCATTTTCATTTTTAGAGTTTATTATGAGTATGGAATAATATCAAAGAGATTTGTTCATAAGTCTGAAATAGATAGGGAGATGGTTACTCTGATGACAACTCTAAGGCTGTATGTGATATTTCATATACACTTTCCTACAGTTTTCTTTGCTAAAGCTAATTCCTTGTCACTGAGTTGCTGAAGCTTTTGTTTCTTTTTTATGCTTAAACATAACATACAAATATATACAATCTAAATAGTGAGGAAATGTAAAATGCTCTTTGTTTTCATTGATATGGATTAGTACTGTCTTTAACTTTCTTTGTTGTGATTCTAATAATTGTGTTTTGCCCTTCGTATACTTGAACAGCAGAAGTAATTAGAACTTGCTAAGTGTCAAGCATGACAATTAAAGAAGTACTGAAGTGTGTGGTCCCGAGATGGTCTACTGTTTTGAGTAGTACCATGTAGCATAAAGTCAGAAATATTCCGATTGGTTCAAATCATAAAGGAAAAATATGGTGACTCAGACTGAAATTTTACATCAAATTTAAAGAACCTAGGAGAAAGAATTAGGCATCAAATCACCATTAAAATTGGGAGTTTACCCATCAGCACTTGAGGTTCCTAGAAGAATCTGTCCTTCACACTCAGAAATGATCAGGACCTCCATCACATGTCTCATTCATATAATTTTGTGTACATTAATTGCAGTCAGTTTAGAAAAGATTTAGGACTGTAAGCAAAAACTCATTAAAAATGTCAGACACAATTAATTCAACAAGCTTTCACACTGCAATAGGAAAATCGAGAGGTCATGCTTTTAACTTCAGAACCAGAAAAGGCCAAAATATATTCCTGCATTTGACTCAGAGCAATGAGGTTTCCAATATCATTGTCATCAGTCTTTAAGGTAACTGCTACTCTACAAGGCAGACAGGGAAGTAAGCTTTGAATCTAAATTTAGATACTCGTGGTAGGCTTCCAATGTTGTGAAATGGCAATACTCCATCAAGCTATTCATATAGATTGGACTAAATCATCTAGTTTCAGAATCTGAAGGCAAAATGACTTCAGATGCATGCCAACATTCAGTTTAAATTCTTAAATATATTAAACATTAAAAATATTACATTGAATCTGTATTGATACCTGAAAATCAATCTATAACTTGTAGGGAGGTTAACATTAAAAATTCCCTTTGATTTTTACCCACAGTTTTCCTCAGTGGAAATTTATGTGACGTAGACCTTTTTCAATCCCAGCAGGTGGGTTAGTGTTCAAGTGTGCACTTACGTATTGCTTTGGCTCTGCTCTTTTAAAAATGTTATGGTATAGTATGTCAATGCTCCAAAATATCACATGTGCCTTAGGTATCTCTTAGAGTTAAATATACTCCTGTGTTTTATTTGGTGTATCTAACTATTTTTAATATAAAATACATATATGTTATATTTATAACAAAATCATTATTGTCAATTCATTAAATCCATGGGGTTACAAATCTCAAGTAATAAGGATATATGTTCAAACTTCTACTATTTTATCAACATCCTGATCAAGCAACAGCACAATATGTGTGGAGATGGGAGAGACCAGAGATAAAAGATGCTCCTCAAATAATAATAGGCATGTTCAATTACCTGCATTATAAATTAATAATTCAGAATATCTGAAAGATAATTCCATTACATGTGTAAATGTATATAAAGAAGGGAATATTTTCAGCTTTTAGCTATGAAGGAACCTGATCAGAAAAGGTAACTTTTGAGACCTCTAAACTTTAATGAGCTGCAATGAAAAGCCAGTATTTGAAAAGTACTTTTGGAAAGTAAAGTTAGGAAAATAAACCCTTCTGAAGCTTTTTTTTCTTTTAATGATGCCAAAAATATAACTAAAATTATAACTACAATGTCATAATAGTAATAATAATAACAACAAATATACAGGCATAAAAGCGTAAATCCATAGCAACAGTATCAAGATGTTTGGATATGGATGAAATTTAGGTGTTCCTACTCCGGCAGGGGGATTGGACTAGATGATCTTTAGAGGTCCCTTCCAATCCCTAACATTCTGTGTGTGTGTGTGTGTGTGTGTGAGTGAAATGTCAAAGTAAAATTAAAGGGTTCTGATATTTCCCTAGAGAGAATGTAATACAACTAGCACATTCTCATAAACCTGTGAGTTCACACACACACAGGAGTTTCTGTAATACAGGTAATTACCTTTGTGTTTGGGGCGGGAGGTTGGTGACAGGTGAATTTCTGATATCAGCGTTGTGCCTATGGAATACATTTTAGGCAGACGTGAGCTTTGTCCACAGTTAGAGCGCGTAGGAAGCTAACCAAGTTCAGGTGCTATAATACTGAGCGTCAATTATCTCTGCTGACAGGGAGGGTATATCGCTATGGAGTGTGTGCTTCTCCTGACTTTCATTCAGGTCAGAGTGTGGGTGGAAGAAGCTCATATTTGTTCATAATATATTGTGCAGATGCAAAACCTGAAATTAATCAAAATACCATTTGGAAATACTGTTAAGAGTACATGTGAGTTTGGGTTACTGAGGTTATGATCAGACTAAATGGATCTGTGAGTAGTCTTACTGTTTTAGACAGAGATAAAACTTGGTCACCATTCCTCCAGGTTTTTAAATCTCTTTGCTGGGTACAACCAGTGTATTTAAAATGGAAATTTCAGCGGCATTTTTCAGGAATAGAAAACTTTACAAGTCTTGATTCTTGTAATGTATATTCATCCATATTTACAGAAATGGTTATAGTCTTTTGAGATAATGTGTTATTAAGGAGAGCTAGGAAATCCAATTGAGTAGTTAGAAGATTTTATAGTTAATGCACTGTACCACAATCTCATTTAATATATTAATTTTCTGTTGCTTAATAAGTGCCATCATTCACCCCTACTCCCCAGATCACTTCTCTGTCTTGAAGTGATGCTGTAAATCCAAACTGGGCAATTATATGACGTAGAGAGAAATAGGGGAAGCCTCTTTTGAGTACATTTGCTTATTAGGCAGTTTTTTTATTTTTAAGTATGTTTTAAAGCTGTTCCCAGGAGTCTTTTTTTTTTCCTCATCTTAGGAGCCACAGTCTACAGTCCTCATCTCTCTTTCCAACATACATATTCGGGGGGGGGATGGCGTTGTTGGGTTTTGGGTTTGTTTTTTTTTTTTCTTCTTAGTATTAATATTTTTAAAAGAGACATTTGGAGGAGAAGAAGAAGGTCACAAACTATTCAACAAAGCTTAGGAAAACACCAAATCAGTTTCAAGGCTACAGAGAACATGAACTATGCACTATAGTTTAAGCTTTTAAAATTATAAAGTAGGTAAATTGGATTTTTATGGAAATCTCACAGAAAGGCTCATTTTTCCAAACACTGGTATAATATCTAAATTGAGGTGAAATCCGCATGAGATTTATGGACTTTAAAATTCAGCACTTTCATTTTATGCCATTGAGCAAAAAACTGATTTATTTTTTTTATTCATATTGCATAAATAACAAAATGAAATTTTACCCTCTGTTGACTGGCAATACCTTGCGTTAGCCAAGACGAAGTCATTAGAGAAGCTTTATAGCTTTGCTGCATTTCAGGGTCTGCTGATATTTCCATTTACAAGCCCTGGCTTTCAGGGTTATGTAAAATCAGAAGTTAAAAATTTATTTCCAAGGAAAATTGAAAACTTCTGCCATCATGGAAGCAGTTTTTTATAATAAAATAGATTAAAAAAAAAACCCTTGAAGAAACATTATGACTTCTTGCATTAGTTGTAAGGGTCAGTAATCTAAACTGTACACCTGCTAATGACTTACTCTGCAAAGGTGGACAAGTCCTTTCACTTCTTGGTGGTTGCCACACCTGTCTTTTTGAAATTTTAGGACTTGGGGAAAGGATCGTTTTGCTGTGGATTTTAGCCACTTGGCTTAGTTCAGCCCAGGTAAAATGACCTAGTAACAAGGCTGTTTAGTGCTGTGAAATGTAGTATCATGTTTCTGTTTTCAAGGATAATTGAAGATGTGAAAGATAGATTGATCTTGAACGGCATTTGCTTGAGTAATTTCAAACTGGACTGATTACAACCCCATTGAAAGCCAGACCCTCAACTGTATCTCCCACTGAATAAGCTATGTTGGCATAGGTGACTTACAGGTCTTAGTCTCAATTTTTTGTCATGCAGAGGAAACTAGACCAAGCTTAATGCAAAAAAAACTTTTTGCGTTCTAGCAAAGTGTTCTTGTCTTACATTCCACTTTCAGGTGTTTGAATAATTGTCCTGGTTTTCAGCTGGGACAGAGTTAAGTTTCTTTTTAGTATCTAGAATAGCTCTGTGTTTTGGTTTCAGCCTGGGATTTGTTATAAGAAAAAATGTTGATAACATACCAATGTTTTCAATTGTCACTGGAAGTCAAAGGACTTTGTGTTTTGCTAGTCTACAAGTGCAAGGTCTGGTAGGGAGGGGGTGAGTAATATTTAAAGTAAGCTAGATTGGCATTCAGGTATGTCAATGGGATATTCCATATCATATAACATCATGTTCAGTATACTAGTGAAGGTTTCTCTTGGGGGCACACGCTCCTCTCTTTCCCCCTCTCTCTTGCTCGGACTCTCACTCTTTCAGGATTGTTGCTCCTCCAGGATCGTTATCTAGAATGGGCTGGGCTCTGTCAGCAGGTGGTGCGCGATTGCACTGTTTATCATTAATTTGCATATTTTATTACTAATCTTATTATTCTAATATCATTATTTAAGTTTTATTTTATTTCAATTATTAAATTGTTCTTACATCAACCTGTGAGTCTCCTTACCCTTGCCCCTAGAGGTGGAGAGGGGAGTGAGTGAGCAGCTGTGTTTGGCTGCTAGCCAAGTGAAACCACCGGAATAATACAAACAAATGAAATACAATTTCTCTTGTGATAACTTAAGTGACACCTATTTCTCATGCAGTTTTCAAGATCTGTGCTTCAAATGAGGCAATTTAGTGATATATCGTCTTTATTACTTCAGAGTCCTAAACAGTATTTGGAACAGTCAGGGGAAAAAAACCCAACTGTGTAAACTTTATTGCCAGAACTGTGTGCATAGTCCAAACGCACCAGTAAATGCTTCTTCTAGCTAGAAGACTTAGTGCAATCATTTGTTATTTGGAAAGTTACTGAATAGCTGCTTTAACAAGCTTAAGTCAACACTGTGATTCAGCAACTTTTCTAGTGTCTTAACAAACTCCCAGAGGAATGTCTCATTAGCCTACTGTCTGAAAAGTGTCATTTTCTAAAGTGTAAAAAGCATTTGAAATATTTACATGGTGATTCAGGCTAGAATGCTGCAGAAAGGGAAGGTGTTTTGCTAGGTCTCTAATGTGTTTTCATTGGCTACAGAATGAGGAATGAAGTCCAGCACTTCCATGGAAAGGTCACTTCCATATCTTTCCCCTCCTTCCCTTTTGAGTAGCATGACTTCTACAATATAGTGCAAGCAAAAAAGTGGAAAAAAGAAGGGATTCTTAGGCCCTGTTCTGGCATTTCTGTTGTGTTTCTGCTTCTGTTTTTGTACAGCAAGAACACAGGGCTTGTACTCCTGTAGGCAATTGAGAGGTCCTCTCAGAAACAGTAATAAATAGAAGGTTGATAGCTGCCTTTTTTGGTAGAGGCTTAGTATTTAAGAGGAAATGCATATTTGGAGTTCAAACCTGAGTGGCTGGTAGAGACAGTAGACCAGGGTACTGGTGGAGTCCACTAGTCCGGGTTGCTCAAAGCTTCATCCAACCTGGCCTTGAACACTTACAAGGTGTCCCTGCTCATGGCATAGGATTTGGAAATAGATTATCTTTAAGGTCCCTTCCAACTCATACTATTCTATGATGAAAGTGGTAGCAGCTTAACTGTTTTTATATATAATGTTTTCTCCATCTTAAGAAAATTCTGAACTGCAATAGAGGAAGGTCCAAGTGAAGGAAAGCCCTGCTGTCTTTTTATCTGAAAGGTGGCTGCTTATAGTGTAGAGAAGAGCTAAGCAAGAAGAGGAAAGAGGTCTTCTGGGTCTTCCCTCTCTTTTAACCTGATCGTAGCTAGCACAGTGAGCTACAAGAAATGGTCATGGCACGCTCAGACACTATGGGAGAAGAGACACAAGTATAGTCCGCTGATGGGTAGAGTAGTCCCTGCTGTCCTTGCCTAAACAATGTGCTAAAACACTCCTAGGAAGTTATAACCACTCTTGAAGGGTCTTGAAGGGAGCGGGGGAGAGAAGGGGGGAAAGTTGAACTAGAAATTAAAACAGCACTTGTTTTTTACTGATATCAAGTACTGTATATAAGCTATGAGAATTTCCTCCTGTCTTTTATGCTGTCAGGAAAGGTCATGCTATTGCACCTGTGCGCACTAAGGGCAGAGAAGAAAGAAGCAGTGCAGAGGTCCTCCTTTCTTCTTTTATCTTAGTTTGCCTGTGTTCAAGGAACAGAGGGCTATGGACTGAAACAGTCTGTTCAGAATGAGTCCTTTGCTCCTCTCCTCTCTTCTATATGCCTTCCATTTTCCATCTTCTACATCAATGGAGCGTCTAATCTGGCTGTTCATGTAATAAAAGAAAAAATAAATTTCTTAGTAATTTGAGCAATCATTAACTGTTGTTTTCTGTTCCTTCTAGCAAGCGTAGTTTTGCAAAATTAAAATGAGTAGTTATGCAGTTTATTTCTGCATATAATCTAAATTTTGACTAATACAGATATTGCATGCATATTAAGTACCCTGAAAAAATTCTGTTAATGGCAATGAAGGTCATGTAAAGAAGCTTTCATTAATGATACCTTGGAGAAAACAGGACGGAAACGTGCAAATCCAGAGCAAGAAATGAATCCCCTTACCCAGCAGTCACGTAAGAAGCTTTTGCAAGCTGAAAGCTACAGAGACATTATTATGAATATATACATTTTTAAAAGCAACACTCTTATATTTTTACAGTATAGATTATATCTTACCCCAGAAATCATCCTGTAGTAAGTATTCTTAAAAAAGATACTATGTTATATATTTAATCTATACTATTAAAATGTCAGAATATTGCTGATCAAAGCAATAGGTTTGCATGGAATATTGATTTATATATTGCTATGTTTCCTCATAGCAGATGAATTTAGGAGATGTCAGACATGTAACTGTCTTGCTCTCTGAAGAATACCAGTCAACCATATATTGCAATTACAGAAAACACTGTATTTATACTGAAATAAATCTGCAAAAAATAACCTCAAAACAAACAAACAAAAAACCAGAAGCAACATGTTCTGCCCCTGGGAAAGGTTTTCAGCTTGGCTTTATTATGATTTACAATTTAAGCTTCATGTGTTATTGGTGGAGCTGGGCAGTGGAGAGGGAAGAACTGAACCAACAACTGAACCAGCCCTGGGGAGACTGACACTACGTCTTACTTTTTCATATTCCACTCAAATAATTTTGGAGACTAAGATGTAAAGATAGCAATGTAGATGCAAATGGTTATTCAGAAAGTTGATATTTCTGTTGTTCTTTGAATTAATCCTGTCCTTAGGCATTTTAAAAAAAAGATTTTATCTGCAGAGTTGTTCCACTTGTCAAGGGAAAAATAATCTTTTGCATAGATTTGGACATAAAGGATTTTTACTCGGATCAGAACATCAGATTTATATAATTGTCTTTTTTAACTGTTGGTAAACTGGGAATGATTATATTATTATGGTATAAATCCAAGGGCCTTAGGAATTAGATAATAGGTTTTCATTAGGTTTCCTTATTTCAGGAAGGGGCAATTCAGGTGATGCAAACAGCTTGCTGCATTTTCCAAAAAGGAAAAATACTCTCCCTATCTGGTAAGCCGAGTGTTTCTGAATATCATTTGAAAAATATTTGGTTGTCAGATGATCAGGAGAGAAATGCCAAAATGAATGCGTCTTCCTCTGAGATCTCCTGGTTTCACTTGCAGCATCCCAGCTAAGCAATGGCTAAAATTATTACCCAGAAACTGTCAGTGCTTTACAAGAAAATATCAGCAGAAATTAAAATATGTATAAGCACTTCATGAGAGAGTAGGAGTGAATCACTTTGAAATATTAGACCAGTGGAATTAGAGTAATGAGCAGTACCTAGACAACAGAATTAGTTGCTGCATGAAACCGTTTGAAATAGTTGTATGCAAAACATTTATAACTTAATTAGTAAATATGGCCACCCTTAGATATTGATGCAAATTATTATTACTTTAAGAAAATGAACACTTTGATTTTATCATCATCCTCAGACTACTGTCCTAGTCATACATGGCTTATTTCTCACTGTCCCTTTGTAAATTTTATATCATGATCAGGATGGAGAGAACAGGGTTTTGGCTGGGGTTTCTTTAGAAAAATCCAGGATACAGTTTTGAAAAAAAGAAATGCATAAGCAAGAGATCTATGCCAGAGGCAGCAAGTGACTACAAGCTATAATATGATATTGTGCCTGACATAACAATGATATTGTGTTTAGCACGCCTCCCCCCTGCTCCCCGTATGTCCCTCCCTTTCCCTGGACATCAGTTTAGTAAAGTGAGCACAAGAGCCTTCTCTCGTTAACTGAAGTGCCCTTTTCACCATTCTGGGTTTCTGTCTGTTTAACAAAAGAATTTTCCAGGATTTGGCAAGAACCTACAGAAATTACACCTCTTTCTTGTCTTCTCTTTTTTTTCTACCCAGCTTTCTTACCTATTTGTATAGCTATAGAACTAGTAGCTGAGAACTAGTTTTAGGAGGCAAGTTCTGTATTTTTACCTCCCCTCACATCTGAAGCCATTCTGCTTAGTTTTACTTTCATATTCCATTTCTTTTACTCAGTTGTGACTGAAAATGTAGGGAAGGTAGGTAGTGGAATAATTTTTTAAGAGAAGAATAAGGATTTTTCAATATATACAGTTGTTCCAGAATAGCTACTCCAGAATCATTTCTCTACAATCCACTTTTCCACTTGAAATAGAATGTTTTCCTCTATTACAAATTAATTCTCTCTGAAAGCAAAGGTTCCTGATGAAACCAAAGATGAAGACACACATATCTTGGGCTTAACTCTTGGAGCCATACTGAGGTATAGTATCTGTTGTGCTTTTTAAAATACATTGAAGCCAATTCAACTAATTCTAAATTAGCTGAATTTCAGGTATAAATACCCTGAGTTTTATTTTCATAGACCTCACTTCTGTTCATGGTTGGCTATTTCATTCCACTGAGCTGGGTAAAGTTATCTTAAAATGAAAGGAACTTTATTTTTGTGTCAGTTTAGGACTTTGTCTATGGAAACATAATTTGAGTCTTATGAGAGACTGATGCCTGTACTTGAGACAACTTGGTCAGTGTAAGTGCACATGAAGTTTTCTCATCCCATATGAAAATTTGATGTCAATTCCAAACTTTTCTAATTGCCTTAATACTGCTTTTTAAAATAACTGTCTTCCTCTTTTTATCATTTGTAACTATAGTAGCAGATATTTGTGCTGCTAAACTGTTTCTTTCATTCTGATACTCATAGAGCATTATAGAGGCTGATACCAGTCTCCTTTCTGAAATCCAGTAGTTCTTTCCACTAAGCTTTCCAAGTGTTACTACTTCCCAGCTTGCTTTTACTGCAGCTCCCAGGAATTAGTGTACTTAAGTTCTTGGGAATATGGGAATAAATTTTCACAATTGCTTTAAATTGGCCAGATGATAGGGCTTCTGATTTGCCCTGTCCTTACAATAAAGTTTAAACAACAGTGCATGATGAAACGAGAGAATAAACCTTTCAAAAGTTTTTGTTTGCTATTACTTTCTTCAAAATGCTAATAACTTATGGCTTCTGATGATAGAAGATTTGATCCTACAACTAATTGTAAATTCAAACTGCAGACAGTGGGAATTGTTTGCATATAGGCTTCATGGCACCTCATTAGCTGGTGTCAAAGCAGCTCAGCTATTACCTATTTTATACTTTCTCCTTTTAGACACTCTTCTGGACATAGTCTGTGGGCATTCAGAAGAAAATATTTGCTAAATAATGAGACAGGGAAGTGAAAGAAATCACTGTTGCTACAGAGGATTCATCCTCATTTCTCAGGATAGTAATTTTGTTGCTTGCATTTATGATCCAAACACTGTACTAGGGAAGAGGTGGGAAAGAACGGGAATTGAGGTGAGTTTTCATAAACATACATTAGAGGCAGAGATTTTGCTGGTCCTTTGAAGCTGTGTGTCCTCTTTTTACCCTGAGCTTGTAGTTCTGTTTGTTTTCCTAGTATCTTAAAACAATTTAGTTTTAATATGGATTGCACCAGCAACCTTATTGGGAACATGCCAGCTAAGAGAAGGAGGCTCCAAGATGTATATGATCTCTAAAGACCGTAATAGAAAATGGAAAGAAGTGTTTTAAAACAAATGTGCAGGGTTTTTATAAAGTTGTTATTATGGTGAGGTTTTTGACAACATGTAGTTATCAACACCCTGCCCTTGTCCTTGTCTTGTGTTTAATTTACTGCCAATGTTAGCTTCTATACAAGATGCAAAGAATTACATACCTTTGGCACTGTGACAGCTTTTTAACCTTAAAAATCCAGGTAATGTATAAAGCAAGAGACTTAAATCCGTCTGATGCTATTCATGAAGAGAAAGCAGCCACTCAGCTGTCATTTTGTGCAACAAATTCAATGCAGCATTTGATTCTTGGAAAATACAAACAGTGCTGAGAGAAGGCAGTCGAGTCTGCAGGCCTTCTCTCACCCTCCCAAGGGAGGGCCCTCTTTGCAAGGGGGTGTCACAGGGACAGCAGGACCCTGCAGCCTGCTCAAGGACAGAGCCGCACACCACAGATTTTGCATTGTAGGACCAGCAATGGTTCCTTTTCTGCAGGCAAAGCAAAAGAAACCATGGGTTTGAAAGGCAAGGTGGCTCACTGGTGCATTTTGGGTTTTTTCCATGTTATGGTGCTGCTGGCTAAACCTTCAAGAGCAACATTTCTTGGCACTGGTATTTGGAGGTGGGGTTCACAGGAATTGCATGTACGTAATCTGGCACAGAACAGTGTTTCAATCTCAACACTACAAGCCTCTCTTTAAAATGAAAAAAAAATCCAGTATGGGTTTAATCCTGATTTATTTATTTATTTGAATAAGGAATGACAGATCTGGTACTCTGGCTCTTTGCTTTGCTCTGCCAGGTAGTGCTTATGCTGTCATTTTCAAAGGGTGAAGAGACTTGCCCTCAGTCTATAATTTGTAAATCAAGCCAGAAAAACGTTATCACTGCTCTTCATTAACAATTTGTCCCTGTTTTCTGCTGCTCTGAGTGTTTTGTCTTTGTTCACATGGGGCAGCAGAGATGCTTCAGTAGCAATGGTGTGTCCATGTCTTTTCAAGTAGAATTGTATACAGGTTCCTTGTACTGAGTGAGGAAACCTGTTTTGGGGGAATTCAGGGACATATCCATTACTTTAGAAGAAGAAAAAGAGAAAAAAACAATACTTGAAGTATCTTCATTACCGTGTCTGGACAGCTGACTAAGGAACAAGTAAATTGGCTGTATCCTGTCTCTTCCAGATGGAGAGTTATATGTATTGCTGGGTTCCTGCTTTTCATGTACTCCACTTCTAATGGTGCTATGCATTCGTGATACAATACAAGTTAGTGGCACTTTGTGTATACACATATATCATATAGATATATCTACTCAACTGGCCTTGACTATTCTTCTATTTACTGTTGACCAATGCAGTTTCTGCCTGCTGACCTGCAAGCACCTGTAATATAAAGATATATAAAAAAAATCAATCACAACGAGGAATGATTGCTTAGAAGTTTCACACACAGAGTTTTGTGATCATTTAAAACCTGAATCAGTTCTTCTGCTTGTTCACCAAAGTAGGGCAGGAGAGGGGGCTTTCTTACAGGTGAATAAGGTGGGTTCATGGGCAAGTGTTGTTGCAGCTACAGAGCAGCCAGACGAGATACTCTCCATTTCATAATTGTCAGTTAGTGGTATCACAGAAAGATTGAGGTTGTTTCTGGAGGTTTCATGAATTGCAGTTGGCAGTATGTATGTATAAGGAGCAATCAAGAACTTTCCAGACCACAAGAAGTGTTTTTTTTCCCACAGAAAAAAAGAACTTGTTACAGGTTTTTATCAGGTTGTATTGAGTGTCTGAGGTAAAGCACAAGAAATCGTTTTTCATAACTCTGTCTATTCTAGCAAATAAACTTGAAGATTCTTGAGCATTTGAGTTGTACCTGCTATTATTTATATAAGATTTAGTATTCTTAAGTAACTTCATAGTTCCCATACTGTTATTTCTATCTTTCTCTGCTGAATACCAACATGTTTTACATATAATTGGTAATGTACATTGTATATTAATAGGGACTGAGAGGTCTCCAGAATGTACTGCAGAATATGGAGCATAATCAATTCCTACCCTGAACTGGAACTATTAATTACCTTAAATAATAAAGCTGTAATAACACCTTCAGTGTGTATGTATTTTGTAGGAGGAAAAAAGGAAGGAGAGAAATGAAGATATGGTTATTGCCTTGACATTTTGGTAATGGGATTTTATGCTGAGCTGGAGTTCAGGAAAAGCACAGCAAGGGAAACTAATAGAAAATGGGAAGGAAAAGAGCAAAGGTTGGAAGGTACAAGGGGGAGCTTTGAGGTGCCATGCAATTATGCTCATCTCTGTTGAGCTTCCCCTGCTTGTCTGTCTTTCTGACAACATCAGCTCTGAGGTGGGGGAAGAGCATCATTGCAGTGGCTAAAGGCATCTAGCAGTTGGTAAGCATTGCCATAAATACAGAAATCTGTATTTCCATATGCGTCACTGGAATACTGAACAGCATTTTTTTTATTAATAAACCTGTGGGTATTATATGAGTAGATAATATAAGGGGAAGCCAGTCCTCTTCCTGCTTAGTTGGTCAGTGTCACAGATGCTCCATATCTTACTTCCTTATCAGCCATTGCTTCCGTTGCTGTTTTCTGTGTTTTCATTTTTTATTTTATTTTTTAGGCTAGCTGAGAGGATGGGGTCTTGGTAATTTTGAGGGTGTACTGGCCATATATTCAATGTTTTCCAATTGCTTTATTATTGAAAGTTTAGATAGTTTGTATCCATGTAAAGGCAAGTGCACATATTCTTGCATGCAGTTGTGCATAAGTGTGTTTCATACCAGTTCATTTCTCATTTTGAAGGTAGTTTTATTTCAGATGCCCTTTGAAGGCATTGACCTTAAATGTGAAGATCTCAGCATTACTATTATTGATTGAAGCTGTGTGGAATCATTCCCTTAGGTGTTGTGGAACTTTCATTTTAGATATATATAATTTAACATAAAAGTGTGGCATGCTGGTTGAAGTAAATAAGAGGAAGGACCTAGCAACAGGTAGACTTGTGATTATAAAAGTGCAAGTGGTCCAAGGTAAAAGTCATTATACATAATTAATAGGGCTTTGTTTCAGGCTTTGGGCCAGGAGAGTGTCTATCTTTGTCTTCTCTTTTTGTTTTAAATTGTCATAAAGGTTAAAGTAAATTCCCTATATAGTATATTCTTATATATGTATTAACTAACTGCCATGCCAACTCAGTGGGGCTATAGAGTATGCATAGGACTCTATGTATAATTTATTTTGGCTCAGGGCCCCAGAGAGACTTCTGAATAGAAGGATACATGGACATATGTGAGATTTTTGCTTTTTGTGCTTCATTCAAATAGTTTTCATTCAATTACATTTTTTATTCTCTTGACTTTTCTCCATTTCTGCTGCAAGTATACTACAGAAAATAGATGGTTTAGCATGAAATGCATCTACATGTGTATATATGCAGAACTACTTTTCCCCCTGTAGCTCAAAGGCTTTCTTCAAAGGCATACAGCTATAAAATTAAGATAAAATACTTATAATTTATCCTGGAAAAAGCTCAGTTTCTCATTACCTAAAAGCATAATACTTTGGTTTGTATATCAAAATGCTTCAAATGTAGTTTTGCTGGACATGTACATATTGCCTATGAGCAGGAGAATCACTTTCTGACAACATATTCACATGCTTGTATTAGCAAACATAATTAGCATTAATATGTTTGTGTTCATTTGGAATAACTCACGTACTTCTCTGTAGCCTGATTGTTTTGTTTTGGAGTGTCAAATATTCACTGCTCCTCAGAAGTGCTCAGAGCCTCTAACATTGATGCCACTGTTCGGTGCTCAGCAGTATGTCCCTGTTGATTCTTCTGCAGGAGTACTCTGAGAAGCAATTATCATTGTGAGATAAAAACCTAGAAACAAAGCTCTTTTTTCTCTGATTATTCAGAGTTATTTTCAGTATGTGGCAATATGAAAGGGTAAGCCACAAAAAGTCCCAAAGTGTGGTGATATTAAGCATCATGGGGCATATCCAGCTTACTAAACAGTCTTTAGTCTGAAAAACACCTAAGAATCAGTTTCCAATAGCTGTTGTAATATTCCTAGGTTCTCACAAGATCACAAATACTACAACAACTGTTTTCTCAGGGTGTACTTTAAAACTTAACTTCAGTCAACTTCTGGGAACTGAAAATCAACTCCTGTTGAAGAAAAGTATTTTCAAAACTTTGTGGAATAATTTGAATTTAGTTCCATTCACTCTTTGATTCAATCAGACTGCCAATTTGTTACATGAAAGCATCTTGCTTGCTCGTTACTTCTTTTTTTTTTTTTTTTTTTTTTTTTTTTTTTTTTTAAGACTAGTGAGCACTATGGATTTTGGAGGCAATGAATTTGTGAAAAGAACCATAATGAAACATTTTATGACAACTGTTAATTGTCTGTTTATTGGAATCACTAAAGTGTTGTATGAAAGTAGCAACTAAGCAAAAAGTATATAAAAAAACTCTTATCCAAAAAGTTAATGGTTTCATCACCAGAACTATGTACTTAGTTCTTGGTTACATTTGTGTAACTCATTTTACATTTGAAATTAAAACTTTCTCAGTAAGTTATTCAGAGCTGAGTTGTGGATCCGGTGGTAAAATTTCATGCTTTCTCTAAATTAAAAGGAAAGGTTGTCTTAACAATGGGAGTGAAATCAGTCTAGCCGCTATGGTTGATGCTATTATGTCATGATGTTGGTTAAAAAAAAAAAAAAAAAAAAGGGAGAGAGAGAAATTAATTTATTGCTATGGTAAATTGTTAATTTGAAAGCAAGACAGATTATACCAGTTCCATAATTAACTGTAAATGCTTCACCCAAAGGACTTTGTTTAGCACAGTAACTGATTGAATAGAAAGGATTGAATATTGAAATTGAACTGTAAGTAAATCAGCAGGTCTTAAGCAGCTTGTGCTCAAAGCTGTTTTCCCTGTGTCTCCCAAGCATTGCAATGGTGCATCAGCAATGAATGTCTTTAGAAGGAGAAAGTGTAGTCTTGATTTATTTTGTAAGATCTAAACTGATACATTGATACTGTTCTGGCCTCTGATGTGCAACTTCCTGCAATCCATGAGCTAAAAGGTTTGCTTATAGAATTCAAAGTTCACATCCCGCTTCAAATCTCATCACAAAATGGTTCACAGGGAGTATCGTATTCTATCTGGGGGTTTAAATTCAAGTTAATTGTGGTCACTGTAAGAATGCTGCCTTTTTCCCTGTAGCACTTACAGCTGCTCTGGTTTAAATATAATAATAAGTTTCCATGATTTATGGGACAGGCGGGAGGGGGGTTGCACCACCACCATCGATGTCAATGTGTTGCGCTGCAGGAAATTGGTACTTTCAATGTGAAACTGGATAAACCGTGAAAAAGCTCAAACCTAATAAAATGAGACATGGCCACATGGGGATGTATATGCCCGGGGCTCATTTTTATTTATTTTTTTACAATAAGCTTGATAGAGGCTAACTTTTGTATGTCAGCATTTGTTACATGCTTTGCCTACCATAACTGCAGCTAGAGACACTTTAAGTGTAGTCTCTCTCATTAAGTCATTTGCATTAGTATTCATCTGTGAAGAAAAGAAACAGTAACAAAAGCAAGGGGAGTTCCTCTATATCTCAATGTGGGAAAATATCACTGTCACAAAAGCAAGGGCAGATAAGAGCCCTTCACACTGAAACTCAATTTTATTTTTTTTTTTTTTTCAAAATTATTTGGAAAAGTATTTTTAATTATCTGTATATTAAAAAAAAATATATAAAACTTTATCTCATTTTAACTGTGCATATTAAAATATAGGTGTCTAAGCTCAGTGAGTCTGCTGACTTAGCTGTCTTTTTGGGGACCAGAAGCTCAGTTGTTAAAACATTACCTCATTTGACTTATTTTACAGCACAGTGCTGTGGTAAAGAGAAATCACTTGTTTAAATTACCATTACACAGCAGTTTTACAGGTTATGTAATGACAAAGGCTGAATCAATTTGTATTGGCTTCATTATCTCACTTGCCAAAATAGATCCTCCACTTCTAAGTTTTGGATACTGTCGTAAATAATTCACATATAATAATATAAGCTCCTTTTACAAGTTTTTTTCTGGCTGTCATGGAAATAATATAATTTGTTTTAGTGTGAATAAAAATTTCTTAAAATTATCTTTGTAAGAGATATGATTTGGGACCAAATTTAATATGGCCATGTATCCTTTTTCTATTGTTTTTATATCATAGTTTTAAGCAAAGTGGAAGATAGAGGGTTGAAAAAGAAGATACAGACTTTGAAAGATTTGTGCTCACTTCCTGAGATTGAAACACAATGCAAAATAAGCCTAGTAGGTGTAAACTGCAAATTATTCTTCTCTTTTTGAGGTTTTTTGTTGTATGATAGCTCAGTGCTCTGCAATTCAATATCCAATGACTTTCCCTGATTTCCTTCTCTTTAAAAAGGTGTAATTTTGCTTTATTTTAGAGGACACATTTTTAAAAACAGGTATAGGTTTTTGGATGTATTCTTTCATATCTGTAGTTAGTGACACGATACATACTGAGTAATATTTCAATAGTGCTTCTACAGAACAGCTATCAGGGGTTTAATAGTGTGTACGTGTAATCCAGAGGCAATGTGATGACCCTATGTTCATTTTCATCCTTGTCTTTTTTCTTATGACTTCCTTCAGGTTCTCCAATGCTTACACCGCAGAGATGGTAAAATTCCAGTTAATCAGTGTGCTTGAGATTATAATGGAAACTTTCCAGAATAAAATATAGAAAAATGCATTACAATTGAATCAAAGTTGGTCTGTTTTATTATCTGATTTGATACTTTTGTAGATGCATTCATACTAGTACCAACACATGCTCTAATATAGACAGGCCTCAGGCAGTGTTCCGTCAGCATTAATAAAGGTTTGAATGCTCTTTAAGTGATCACTTGCACCCACCAGCTCAGCTGCAACAGTGCTGGGAAATTGGATATTACCTTTGCTAGTGTGAATATAACTGAGAATGCTCCTGCTTTGCTCATGTAGCTGGTAGGCAATACCTTCATTCTTGCTTTTCAGAGTCTTTTCAGAGAATTCAGTCCTTTTTTTTTACCTCATCATTATCATTTATTTGTAGTAATGTGTTTTCCAGCTGAGTCTAGGACCAGAATCTCATTGAGGACAAAATTGTATTAAAAATGAACAAAAAACATTCCCTGTTGCATTGTGTTCCATATAACTGTTGTAGAACGTTTCACAATTGTTCCTTTCAATATTATCTACCCCTGGAAAGGAAAGTACAGCCATACATCCTCTTTCCTCTTTCCTGTTTGTATGTGCCCTCATCAGTAAGGGGATAATGTGACAGTATCTGAAGAGATCAGAGGGGAAGGAGCACCCCTACCTAGAGCCTTTTTGAGTGTGTCAGCAATGAATTGTGAGAGTTTTAAGTGGTGTAAAGCCCGGGCTCCACACCCCAGTGCAAAAGAGCACCCATAGCTAATATGCAGGAGGTCTGGTGGATGTTCACCATGCCTGCATATCTGCAAAGCACTGCCCTGTCTCAAGCACAGCAGATGGGAACTTATTGTACATGAAATATGGGCTCATTCAGCATGCGAGAATATGGTTTGACACCTTCCTCTGTTTTCCACTTGTCCCTAGGATCAGAGGAAGAGCAGGAAAAAACAAAAACAAAAAACCAAAGTGGTCACAATATTTTCACTTGTAGGGACTTTAACTTACAGGTCTGATTAACCTAGCATAATGTTTTCAGTGCCTCCATCTCCCTGAAAATGTATGCACTTGCAAAAAACCACCATAGGGTTTCAAGAAGTATATATCCACAGATTGAACAAAGCCTAGGAGACTTCCAAAGGAGATAGTCTGTGCACTTTTTTTTTCAACTAGGTGATACTGAGTACCTTGATATGCACTTTTGACAAATGAAATACAGCTAGCTGTAGGTGGCTATGGAGAGCCTTGGTGCTTGTATAAGGGTTTACTAACAAGTGGAGTGAGTCCTGGAAAGTAATGAAAAGCGTACTGCCTTCACAAAGAGGTTTTGTGCTTACAACATGAAATAGTCCAAGATGTCAACCCTTATTTTAGTTGCATTAGGTGAAGGAGCATGACTTTTAATTCATTTCTGTGTATCCCCCATACTGAACCAAAGCAGGAGTTCATGTCATGATATCTCTAATCCTAGTTACTCTCTTATCAAATTTGATTTTGGATTTGGGAGCTATAGTACTGCATATTTAATTCCAAGTTTTTTGTTGCATTTGTCCTCAAAGTAAAGGCAAAATTATAGTAATTTCTTTAAAATGTCAAAGTATAATCATAAGAACAGTGATACTTCTTGCTAGAGAGAGTGTCTCATTTGTTTCAGTTATTGCTCTGTCACGTGCCAGGATGCCATTGTTAGACATCATATGAGCACAGAACAATAGTGATAAAAATATATTTTATGGCCATAAATATAAAAAATAAATCCTCTATTGGCTATTGAAACATATATTGAGGAAGATTCATATTTTGACAGAAATATGGTACTGCTCTGCTTTTATCTTCTTTTGCCCAGGGGAGAGTGAAATACATACACCATAAGCAATTTTGATGGCCTCTCTTCCATTTTGGAGATATGTTATGGTGTGCAGAAGGTCATGGATCAAAGTTTGAATCTTTTTAAGTATAGGAAATTTTCTATGATGTTTATGAGAAAATTTTTTTGTCTTCCAGGAGCCCGGAAAATACCTGGTTTGGGCAATAAATTTAGGGATGGGATTGTAACTCATGTAAAGGACATTTCATTTTCACACGTACAAAGATACATTTCTGATCCCTCAGAAAAAGCTGATAGTACACAGATCAAGGAGTGGTAGATGAAACAAATAGGAATAAATGTGTGGTATATATGTACACATGAATTTTGTGCTGTAGGATAAGAGGAAAATAAGCTTGTTTTGTTTAGTCTGCACAATGCTATGTTTTCAGATAGCTATATTTTGTAGCCTATGTTGCAAGCATCAGATGCTGCAGTAATGAAGGTTTTTAATATGTTTCCAGGATGCCAGAGCAGAAAATTATCTTCAGTTTCTCATGATTCCTTAGAGCTTTTGTTTCTCTCACTGAGCTTTAATCCTTATCTCTTTCTCACAAACTTTAATACATATCTATAGAAAGTCTTTTCCTTTACATTCTCCAACTTTGTTTGGTCACAGAAGATATTTTATTTTTAATTTTTTTCTTTTTTATATTTTTAATAATTCGCTTGACTCCTCTAGACAAAATGCTTAGTGTGCACGTAACAAAAATTGCCGTAAAAAGATGTGGTACGAAGGCAGTGCTTAGAAGTGGGAGCAAATGTGTCACAGTTTCCCTGGCTGCTCTTGCTGTGACAGCCAGGGAGGAGGCCTCCTGCTCAGTAGGAGGCCAGCAGCCACAAAGGCTGAAAAAATAGAGGAGGGGAAAATACAGAAAAAGCAGCAAAATACCCAGCAAAGGCTCTGATGGTCCAGTTTTCCTCTGCCTCTGAAATTTTTCTTCTCATCTTGATGGTGCTTCAGTGATGGAGATCATGGTGTTGGCAGGTGAGAAAGCGTGGTGACTCCAGGCAGAGATCTGGGTCTGACAGGGACATAAGTGCCCATCATCAGAGTAGGCAGTGCCATATATGAAGCACACAGAGGAAATATGTTGGGTCCCTAAAAGCAGCTATAGAAATGCATTCAGTTGCAGTTAATTAGCAGTGCCTGAGCAGTTATGTTTAATTGCATGTCAGTGTGCAGTGATCATGGTCCCTTCTGACTCATAGGTGAGGTTCCTGGATGGGGAAGGAATGGGGGACATGGAAAGGGTTTTCCCCTATCCTGTCCCTGACTTAGCTTTGGGAAATGGCTCAGGAGGTCACCCAACATTTGACACAGCTCTACTGAGCTGTGCCAGCCTGTCTGGCTCGGGTAAGTTGGGATTTAATTGGACTTGAGATGGGCCATAATTATGCTCACACATTCAGAATTTTGCTTAGGTGGACAGCAAACTTCACTATAATTTATTTTTTCATGACAGATGTGTATTTCTCTTACTTCCTGAATAATAGACCAAATAATGATCTTTCTAGATCATTGTGGTATTTTCTTTCTGCCTTTCTTCCTTTTTTCTCTATTTGGATTCTTCTCACTGGCTCAGCTTTGCACTCTGCATACTTGGAGGTCCACAGAGGACTTCTGATGTACTTGCTCACAGCTGAAAATACAGCCTTATACCCAACTTGTTTTCCCTATCAATCAGCCTGGAGAAAGTAGTGCTCTATCTTGTTGATCATTCTTGTGTAAAGCTCATGCATCACTTCAAGGATTGTCTGGCTATTGGTTCTGTCAGTTTGCTTCTATCACCATCCAAAATCAAAGACCATGTGCCCTTAATATTGATAGTCGGAATAGGAGAGATATATCACTGTTCTGGTTCAGGTTAGTCAAAAAGGATGATTGAAAGAGTGCTATGAAAATACAGTGCTTAAAGGTAAAAAGATGTTTGACAGTACCTGTGGGGAAAAGGAAATATGATTCTAGAAAAATTATGATGTTCTGTAATGTGCCTTTCATAATTTACATCAAGGTACTTGTGCCAGTAATCTCTTATACATATGAATTGTTTTCCTCACATGAGTAATTTCATCAGCTGAGTAATTACACTGACTTTAGAGGGACTGTTACCATAAGTATGAGTCAAGTTACTGATGTTTATTGATCTAAACTCAAAGAAAGCAATTAACAGTTATGTTTTTGGCTTCCTTTCTGTGTTTACAGTTGGAATCCGAGCTTAGATTAGAATGATCTTCAATACTTCTTTTTGCAAAAATTAAAAAGGTTTTCAATTTTCTTTATAGCTTGTTTTGCTAAGGCTATCATTGCTTTCACAAATTTAAAATGCAGAACTAATTGTATTTTTAACAAAGTGCATGCTGTTTTTCCTTTTCTGGAATGCTCACATCCTCCTAACATTCTCCCACTCTTGCCACTTTTCTCCATGGAAGCTTTCCAATTTATTTTTAATAAATGATAGCAAGGATCTAATTTAAGCCTCTTTGTTCAGTAAGCCAAAAGAAATGGGCAACTGTTCCACAAGGAAAATTCAAGAAAAAGTTCTTAGCAACTTAATCCCTATAAATTATTGAAAAACTGTACAGAATGGCTCTAATTACACTGTGTATGATAAGTGCTGATAGTTTTCTATTTTTCTTGCAACCTTTGCCTCTCTTATAATAACTCTGCATTTGTTTTTGATATCTTAAAACAAAAGTGGTTTAGAATATCTGCCCATACTTGATGGCTAGAAAGTTTCTTCTTCTGTAGATGAACATATGTTGGACAGTTGTGCTACTCTTTCGCTGATAAAGTTCTTTCCAATCTTTTAGGATCTGTCTCATATTAGAGCTGAGCTACTGTCCCAGCCACAGCTGTATTTCAGGTGTGCCTGAGCCTGCAGTTCTGGCATGTTTATATCCCCATGTTTGTCTGTCCTTCAAAAAAATAGATGGTGCTTGGGATCCAGCTACAATTACTGTGTGGAACCAGCTTTTAAACAAACATCAAACAACAATGAAAAAAATGTACATATCTTCTTTCATTTTAAGACTGGAATATAATTTAATATGTACCAATTTCTGCTGAGTTATTGTACTTCTGTTAGCTTAACCATTAGCAGCTATAGGAACACTGTGATACACTGAGTACCTGAATCATATTTCGTTAATAACTTCCAGTTATGTATATGAAGGATTTCAGATCTAAGGTACGCAAACAGATTTCTGGCCAGCAGTTTTTTGGGGAGAAGATGAGCTGAATCTGAACTGTGTTGCATGGGTGATGTTAGGACAGACATTTCTTATCATAAATATGTTATGGTAGTATTAAAAATTTTAAATTATGGTTTAGGTTCATGTAGTTAACTGGCTGAAAGTAGGATAATAGCAGAATTTCCCAAAATTTAGAGATACTTTATCAGGAATTGGGCTTACAATGCCTTTGGACCTTACGTAAGAGTGATCCATTTTATTCGTCTATTGTGAAGCACAGAAACCAAAATGGTTAATGGGCTTTGCATTTTGATATTGCAATTTGGTGGTCAGAATATTTTTAATAAGTTTAGAATAGATTTTTTTCTTATTACACGTGCTTTTGAGAGGATTTTTTTCATAGGGAGCTGCAAGCCTGCAGCCAGTTAGAACTCTGTTAAATTGTTCCTGATTCTTGAATTCCTGTTACCAGAAGAAATGCTTTCAGCCTGCATACTTGGAGAGTAGCTGAATGCTAAGTTTATGTGAAAGTCAGAAATGCAGGCTATCTTGCTTGAACCTCTGCCACTGTTGTTCTCTACAGATATGTGAAATGACAGAAGAGGCACCACCATAAAGCTGAAGAGCAAAAAGAGCTGATGTCTTTAGCGATATTTTGTCACTCGAATGGTGACCTTCGTTAATAATGCCTGTGATAGGAAAATGAAATATTTTCTGTTTCAGTAATGTCACAGAATCACAGAATTGCCTTCAATCTGATGCTTGGCAACAAATGCTTTTAAGGTAGACATGAAGAAATAAAAAGAGCGGCACCATTATATTCTGTAATGTATAATGTTTAACATTTTCCCTGCTACACAGACTAGATCTTGAGTTTGCTAACAGATAGAAAAGGAGTTGAAACCGTATTTCTGTATCACTAATAAGATACACAACATACTGCCAGCATAATCAGGACTGGATTTTCAAGGCAGTCAACTTACATTTAAAAACGTGAATGGAATGGACAAGTTTTCAAAAGCTCTCAGCATCCTGCAGCACCTGTTGAGGAAAATCTGGCTAACTTACAGGTGTTGTGAAATTCAGAGGGTATGGCCTTAAAATATTCCCTTGATACACTTGGAAAAAGAAGGTGAACTAAGCTTGGCATCTTCAATTTGAAGACATAAATTCAATCTATACTTAAATAGTTCTCCTACTTAAATTATTTAAAACCATTAAAAACAACAGCACCCACACCTAGTATCACCTAGAAAACAATTGACAAAACCCGGCCAAATTGACTATTATAAATTTAATCAGTATTTTTATATTTTTTATTAATTTGTGTTGCTGGTACGTGGGGTGGACAGGAAGTTTTTTATGGAAATTGCCTGCTATTAAGAAAACTGATATTTTGTCTTTGGGTTTTTTGTTTGCTTACTTTTAAACAGTGGCAGTCTAAAAGTATTTGTTCAGACTCCTAAATAGATTTCTGAACCAGTCACCCTGTTCTTGTATTGCTGTTCTACACTTTCTTCCTTCAAGTTCTTCCTCAAACCTCGTGTTTTTCACTCTCTCACAGTGGTTTCCATCCTAATTAACTATTCTTCTAATTTAAACTGGTGTAAAACCAAACTGCACTACAATCTGTAGAATTAGTCAGGTATAAAATCAGATATGGATGAGAAAGACAAGGTTATTTAAAATACTACCCTTACATGATTACTTTATAAGTTTTATTTGAATCAATGTCCTTTTACTGAGTGCAGTCAACCCATACTGATGCACACTGAGAAAGAATCTTGTGCCTCACAAATGTATTTTTCTTCAGTCATAACTGTTCATTTCCTTACTAAGCCAAGAACTTTATCTACTTAATCATGATTCCCAATTAGAAACATTGTGTATATATTTCCATATTGCAAAAGGTTTAAAGAGATAGTAAATATGAATTTGCATATTTTTATATGAGCTAAAAAAAGAACATACGTTGAAATTATGACAGATACCATTTTATCATCTATTTTTTTTTCTTGCAGCCTCCAAATCTCTCTTCACTAGGAGCCTAAAGTGTATGTTAAGAATAATCCATTGTCAAACTGACACTCCTTTTTCCTCTGCAAGTTAAAGCCGAGAGTTAATGGTTATTTGTCTGAGCTTCCCATGTCACAGTAACAAGTTGAAAGATTTATTCATACCAGTAAGGCTTGGCATACACCTGCTGCTATCTATAAAGTCTGCAAAGGGTTAAAAGTATTAATTGAACTTTTCATTTTACTGAGAAAAATAATTTATGTGTACAAATAGAATAAATTTATATCTATGAAAAAGCTTCATTAATCCCCAGCTTTCCCTGTTGTGGAGAAATTCTGGTCTCGGTGAAGTCAGTTACAAAGATGTTAAAATCAGCAAGGCAATTATTTTTCCTCTGTTGGAGGACTTGTCAGCAGCTTTCAAACTAGAGCGAGTTCACTCAAAGGGTTGCTTCTGAATACATTAAAGTGTGGGAGATGGAGAAATGTTTAAAACAAACACCACAGCTGGGAGTAATCTCTGATTCCAGCTCTTAATTCATACAGAGGATGGAATTTTGAGACTTTAGCATAGATATAGACTTCTTATGTTTGATTCTTCACCTTCAAAAGTGATGACAACCAGTTTGGTTCAAAGCCCATATTCAACCAAAATACTCAGGTTTTCTGCTTAGATTTCAGACTTCAAACTTCAAAATGGAATTCAGGGTTGGTTTGGGGTTTTTTGTTTTTTGGTTTTTGTTTTTTTTTTTTAACAATGGATAAATAACAAGAGATCTTCATATATCAATTTAGTATTATCAGTATGAGCAAAATCTATTTATATATAAAAGAGATTATAAGAAATTCTTAACAAGAAAGGAAGGTACTGGCAATTAATCAACAGTAATAAATCTGAATTTCTGCATTTACATGAGGAATAGAATCACTTTTTTACTTTTAAATAAGCAGTTTCTAGGTGGGAGATACATTATTGAGAATACTACTCTTCTGCTTTCTAGCAACTGTCTTCTAGTGCAGGTAGCATAACATGTTTATGGTTCTGAGTTAAAGCCAAGTAGTTTCAGAACAGATCTGTAGTGTTTTTGTTGGCTTTGGATTTTTTTGTGCATATTAAAAACAGTTTTCATGAGGATAATCAGAATATGAATCAAAACATAAATTTGGAGATAGCAAAACCTACTTTAACAATAAAATATTCCTTAAAATGAGAGATGATTAAATTACTTATTGTTTTAAACCTACAGTCTACAGGCTTACCTCAGAGGAGGATGCACGGTTTTAGATTCCTATGAAATAAATACGTTAGCAGCTTTCTCAGTGATGAGGAAAATTAAAAACTTAAAATGGCTATTTCTAAGAGACAGAATGAGTTTTTATTTTATGTTCTTAATACAAGCCTATGGTCATACTTACTAAAGTATTAATGCTATATTTATATATGTTTATTGAACATTTAACTAATGACTTGTTTTCTTTAGCATAGGACTGATTTCTGTACTTGAACTGCCTTCATGTATTGGGTTTGCATGGCAAGGTTTTGGTAGTGGGGGGCGGGGCATAGGGGTGGCTTCTGTGAGAAGCTGCCAGAAGCTTCCCCCATATCTGACACAGCCAATGCCAGCCGGCTACAAGAACGGACCCGCCACTGGCCAAGGCCAAGCCCATCTGTAACGCCTC
>NW_010301725.1:35387-41391 GCF_000700745.2 Antrostomus carolinensis
GCTGCTGCTGGCCAAGGCTGAACCCATCAGTGATGGCGGTAGCGTCTCTGTGATAACATATTTGAGGGGGGGGAAACAGCTGCACAACAGCAGTCGGAAGGGAGCAGTGAGAATATGTGAGAGAAAAAAACTCTGCATATACCAAGGCCAGTGAAGAAGGAGGGGGAGGAGGTGCTTCAGGCATTGGAGCAGAGATTCGTCTACAGTCTGTGGTGAAGGCCATGGTGTGGCAGACTGTTCCCCTGCAGCCCATGGAGATAAACACAGTGGAGCAGATATCCACCTGCAGGGTGTGGAGGAACTCACGCTGGAGCAGGTGGGTGTGCCTGAGGGAGGCTGTGACCCCATGGAGACCCTCTGCTGGAGCAGACTCCTGGCAGGCATGTGGACCCATGGGGGGATTCATGCTGCAGCAGTGCATTCCTGAAGGATTGCACACCATGGAAAGGACCCATGCTGAAGCAGTTCATGAAGAACTGCAGTCTGTGGGAAGGACTCACGTTGGAGAAGTTCGTGGAGGACTGTCTCCTGTGAGAGGGACCCCACACTGGTGCAGGGTGAGGAGTCCTCCCCCTGAGGAGGAAGGAGCAGCAGAAACAACGTGTGATGAACGGACCCCAACCCCCATTCCCTGTCCCTCTGTGCTGCTGGTGGGGAGGATGTTGAAATCAGAAGAGAAGATAAGCCTGGGAAGAAGGCAGGGGTGGGGGGAGGTGTTTTAAAATTTTGTTTTATTTCCCTTTATCCTCTTCTATGATTGGTAATAAATTATAATTCGTTTTTTCCCCCAACTCAAGTCTGTTTTGCCCGTGCCAGTAATTGGTGAGTGATCTCTCCCTGCTCTTATCTTCACCCATAAGGCTTTCATTATATTTTTCTCCCCCCTACCCAGCTGAGGAGGGGGAGTTGATAGGGTGGGCTTTGGTGGGCATCTGGCACCCAGCCAGGGTCAGCCCACCACACTTCATCTCTTGAAATCTTAGGGCAAGGGAGGTGAAATCTTCCCCAGAGCTTGACTTGTCTCAAATATAATTAGGATGGCAAGCCAGGTCAATTTAAAACAAATTATTTAGTGCAATAACCCAATTCTTTTAGTTTAAAAGTATCATCTTTTGAAATAAATCTGGAAAAATGGAAAACTGATCAACTACTTCAATTACTTCTTTCTATTTCAAATAAATGTGCTTTCATGAGACAAAAAAATGAAACCATGTCAGTCATCTCATCACCTATCCTTAAGACAAGACTACAAGACATCTTTCCCCCAAGTGCTGTAGAAGCTTGCTTTTTAATTCTTGGTAACTAAATGACTAGTGACCTAGGGATTTCTCTCAGGTTCCACCCAATGTCTTGTTTTGTTTTTTTGGTTGTTTTTTTTTTTTTTTTTTTTTGGGGGGGGAGGCAGAGTGGGTGGTGTTTGGTTTTTGCTTAGAAGGAACTTGAGGGAAAGGAACCCCAGAAAGAGGTGATGTTCCATAAGAATAAAAATAAGTATTGCTATATGTGTTTCTTTTACCCTATTGAGAGTAGACATGGGTAGAGATTAAAGTTAGATTCCAAAAATATTCCCTTCAGTGAAGAGAGATTTTTATGAACTTTCGTTTCTGGTGTGCAAGAATTAGTTTTGTAAATCAGCAACTGATTTCCCTGCTGAGAAGCTCAAAGGCGAAGAGTGGAGACAGAAAACATCCTGCTGTGGTACTAGCAGGAAGAAATGGTTCAGATAGCCTGATAAAGTGATGGTGGTTAATGAACTAGTGGCTAAAAGAAAAAAAAACAAAAAAAACCTTGGAGGTAAGCTCAGGATTTCCACTCACAAGTCCTGTAGTGTTTAACGTAATACAACATAGTGAATAGTACAAGTCCGTCCATTTACCTTTCAAAGTTCAGATCAGTTAAGGTAGTCTTCAGTTTCTCACCTAACTTTCTTAGTACTATCTGTACATTAGCTATTTAATAATCTTTAACTTTCATATTTTGCTTTGCGTACTAGTGCTTGAAGAGCCACCTGCACTACAGGAGACTGTTCTAGGTGCCCAAACTAGTCAAATCGCATCACTTAAAGGAAGTATTAAGAAATGGCTTCTTACTTATTCTATTTGTTTGGTGGGGTTTTGGGGGGTTGATTTTTTGTTAATAATGGTTTTGGGTTTTTGGTTTGGTTGGGTTTTTTTTTTTTTGGGGGGGGGGGGAGGGGGGAAAAAAAAAGGGGGGGGCAGGCTGCGGAATGTGGCTTCCTGTCTCACATATATGTACAGCCTGAGAGCTTCACATATATGAAGCCTGAGTTTTATCATATGATCATCAAATTGCTATGTCCCTGGGATATAAAATTAGGTTGAGGCATATATTTACGTGTAAAACATCAGTGACTCCAAGAGGGTGGTTGACAAAAAGACACAGGCAACAAATCTACTGGTATTGGATGAAAGTAATTTACCAGTCTTCCAGCTGGAAGAGTGCACTTCAGATTACAAGACCACATAAATGGGATATATTGTAGACAGATGATGTTTGGAAGAGGTTAGCAGGGAGTTTGTGTCCCAGCTCAGCTCTTGGGAAAACTAACTTTCTAAATTACTTTCTGCATTATTTCAATACCAGCCATTTCCAAAACAAGGGATTATGCAATGCCATCTGTTGGCTTTTGTGAAAAATCAAATGGAAAATGTGATTTGCTCTGTGGTGGTCCATCAGAAAGAGATTCACAATCACTACTACAACTTCTGGCGAAGCAGAAAATTAACAGAAAGTCCACTTCTAGTTGGAGACACTTTCTTCAACATTTTGAGAAATGAGTCATGGCATCTGGGTGGCTTATCGTAGAGCAGTCCCAACTGTAACAAAGGGAAAACTGGAGCCCAGAAGCCTCCCCCCTATGTTTCAAACAGGAGATTCTTGAGATGGCTGGGGTCTTTATGGAATTTTTCATACATGCAACGTTACTGCTTATTTGATGTGTGCAAGACTTGTCAAATTTGTTACCTATGTGTGGAGGTTAATTTTGAAGATCCAGAACAGTTTTTCTGAGTTTCCTTTGTAAGCGTTCTGGGCTGTATCTTGTAGTTTTGTCCCACACCTAAAAGCCCGTATTTATAAGGAATAAGAGATGTAGAGAACTTTGTGTCATTTTCCATTAAATTACATGTCCTTTTTGTGGGAAAGCTGTTTTGCTTTCTTGATTATTATTACGCATGTGGAAAGTTTGCATGCTGGCACACCTACTGTTTTATTTCCTTTAGATTTGAAGGTTTGAGCATGAGCAATAGAAAAATGGTTGTGATAAATTGTCAGACTCTTCAAAAGATTCAGAAGTTCTGGAGTTACTGCCAATGACAGATGGTTTGTCCTTCCTCATCACTTGTCTTGACAGCATTTTTCTGTTCTCTCCAAAATCTCCTTTAGTGTGTAGTTGAATTCTTTAGAAAAAGAAAATTATTTGTTGCTTCATCCATGTTCTTGCTCATCAGTTCAATAGCATCCGTTTTTGACTAAGTGGAACACCTTCTTCGTGAAGCAAAAGTTTGATTTATTTTAATAAGGTGTTAGAACTGTTGGAGTTTGACATGAGTGCATTTCTAAAGTTACAAAGATGTTAAGCATGAACTTTTATATCTATTACTGTGGATTTCTATGACCCTGTATGAATAGCACTGGGTACTTGACGGGCTGTATCCTTTGCTGCAGGATTTATGCTACTAATGACAGAATGTTTTCAAATACTCTGATGTGAAGTCTCAGTCTAAACAGTGGTTGAGTGGGTAGAGAGTGAATTTCTTTTTCAGCTTTTTCACAATTTCATGAAGTCTGTTTCAGAACTGGCCTGCTAACTTGTTACCTTGATTCTTAGTACTGGAGAATTATGTGATATGGCATAAAAACTGAATATTAAAAGCTTATAGATGAAAAAATGCTGAATTCAGAAAAATCATTCTTTGAAGTTTTTGGCTATATTGGCTGTCCTCTGCTTGTTCTCTGACATTAGTTTAGTTGTGTGAGACAGGAACGTGTAACTTGCTACGGACATTAGAGTGCAAGAATGCAGCTCCCCAGTTCATACTGGAGTTTATCTGCTTATGTATGCTCCCGCACAGTGCAAGTACTCAATAGCACAGCAGAAATGCCATCTCAACAGCACAAAATGTTAGTTAGTTTTTGTTTTGTTGGGGTTTTTTTGTATTGTTTCAAGTATTTACCCTTTCAGTAAATAAAGTCTGAACTGCACAACAATCTGATACAGAATTAATAAGTTTCTGCTTCTTTTAGCTACTGCTAGTACAATTCATCATAGTTAAGAAAGCAAAATATATTTGGAAGCACAAAAGCAGCCATCTTGGGTTAGATCAAAGACTGTTTCAGTTTCTGTCTCCAAAGGTGACCGTAAGCAAATGCCTGAGGGAGCAGTAAGAACAGGGTAAGCATATGTGATACTGTCTCCTAATACTCTCCCAGCCAGCAGCTATGTTTAGCTTTAGAGAGCTTTCTCCACTGAGTATAGCTTTATGTGTTTAGTAAACCACAGCTGATTTTTTGTGCAATTTCCCCTGGAGGAAGTGTGAAAATAGAATTTGTCAAGTATCTGCATGGCTTTCTTTGTTTTGGAAAGGGTCAACTCTCCTCCATTTAGTATCCATGTAGGATTTCGGTGTTCAGCCCTTATTATGAATGCACACTCTAGTTTTTCTCAGTTTTAGCTTAAGAGGTGAGCTGCATAAACAATATGTTCACCTGCCTTCTGTCTTGTATGGAAATTTCCAATCTGTCCCTTGTCTTTCAGGAGTGTACAGCGTTGCTCCCTGTCACAGAGCCAGCAGAACCGGCAGATGAATCTGAAACTTGCATTGTATTCAAATGCTTGGGGTCGTTAAGCCCCTACCTCCTACACACCCTCATCAAATTGTATTATTGCTTCTAATGTACAGGATATCATATTTCTTTTTTTATTACTGCCCTTATGCATTTACAAGCATTCTTTTGTACATTTCTCTGGCACAGAACAGAACTTCATGCCAGCTTACTTGATATTCATGCAGATGTGAATTCCAACGAAAAAAAGGTCATCATTCAGATAATATATGTGTTTTAACTTTCTGAACATATTAGTCATAGAAACCTTCTACAAAACTGCATTATATACTTCTATTGAAGCTGTTACATGCACTTTTAGGTTTTGATCAATTTTAAGCAGAACCAGCCATGGTTGTTTTTTTTTTCTTTTTTTTTTTTTTTTTTTACTTTAATCTTATTTGTTATCATCCCTTCCAAGTGAAACTGCAGTGACTTTTTTAAGTAAACAAAACAGCAAACTCAGTAGATAGACAAGGGCGTTGTGGAACATTGTGTCATGACTGTAAAGGCTTGCTGTGTCCAAGTAATGACTGTTTTACTGACAGATAATTGGATCTAGGTTGTGTTGCTGCTGGCTTTCCAATTTTTTTTTTTTTTTTAGACTGATTTAATATAATCTCAAACTTGCAAACTTGTGCTTAATAACTGCTGATCAAGAGAATCTTCTGACTGTGAAATTATGCATATGATTACTGTTAGTGTTTGAAGAAAACTTTAAGGTTGAACAATCTTTTCCTTCAAGCATCAAAACTGAAGTTTACATAGTATTGTATTTATTTTCTGTAAAACAGTGGATTTGCCTGTGCATTCTTCTACACTGGAAAACATAAGCAGCACAATAATTGGAAAATATCAGAAGGTTATTAGTGATGATGATGATAATAGTAAAATGCCCTGCAATTCATACAGACACAGTCAGAATGTGCACTTCCCAACTTTAAAGTCAATTAAATGGACAATATAGGCCATACTGGGAGAAGAAACGTTCAGAGATGAGGGCCTGAGATGCAGCATCCTGATCCTGCTGTAATGGACAGCTATTTTGTGAGTGATATCAGTGGAACTAGGATTCCATCAGGTAAGACTGAATGACCTGAAGATGAAAAGATGGCCTTGAAATCCCAGTCTAATCATAGAATCATAGAATGGTTAGGAT
>NW_010301726.1:0-11189 GCF_000700745.2 Antrostomus carolinensis
AAAAAAAATTGAACTGTTGCCACAAAAATATCAACCTACTTCCTGTTTGACTTTCTAAAGTTGCTGTTGTCAGGAAATCATGATGTTGGGAAATCACATCAGGAAAAACTAATCATGACTTTTTTTAATCTACCACATTTTCTTTTAAACTTGTTAAAAGTGTGTCAGCTTATGATGAATACATCCTAGCTATGCTAATTGCCAAAGAAATAATAAATTTTAATCTATTAAAACACAAGATATGTAACTGCTCCACCAATAAGACCAATTCAGGCCTTAAAGAATTCCTTTCGATGAATACATCCTAGCTATGCTAACTGCCAAAGAAATAATAAATTTTAATATATTAAAACAAGATATGTAACTGCTCCACCACTAAGACCAATTCAGGCCTTAAAGAATTCCTTTGGCATGAGGTTGGGTAAGACCATGTCTTGGTGTACTTGTTGAAGTTTTACTTACATTGTTCACATACTAAAATTTATCAGTGAGTTCTCACTTGAAATCTATATTTAAGTGTGCTTATTATAAGCTGTTGCTTTTGGAAGTCTAAACAAAGCAATCATAAATACAATTTAATGACTGTGCTCTATACTGTGTTCACAGTTGCATGCCCACCTCCAAAACAAAAGCAGCTTAAAAGTTTTTATAGATTTTCAGGGACTAATTTGGGTATTCACAGATCTTCATTTCTTGTTACTCAATATATCTTGGAGAACAAATTGCTGGTAATACCTGCTAAAGTACTCAATCACCAGGAAAGGCTGCTCTTAAATTTAAATCAGATCAATAACAATCTGATATTGATCAATCATAAGCTAGTTCTTTTATTTCAACCTGAGTACAAGGGTGAATTGGTAGAATCCTTGGAGGGATGGAATTGAAGTGGACACCTTTAAATGTCTCTTTCAAACCTCTGAGTTGTTAATATTATTATTATTCCTCTGCTAAAAACACAAACAGGAATGCTATCTTAAAATAGCATTTAAGAAAGTACAGAGACATATTTAGAAAGTACAGGCACAGTAATATGTGCTGAGAGTAGAGGAATGAAAGCAAGATTTCCCTCCCACCCCTTAAAATAGCCCTAAAAGGGAGAAAGCTTAAGGCAGAAGCTAAAGGTAAGCTAGAGCTTTTCCAAGTAGTAAATCTTTCGTAAAGTTGCTGAGCGTGACACATCAAATATATGTTACCTAATTAAATGAGATGTATATGCATGGATAAAGCTGCCTTGAGAATAAGATTTGGAGAACCCAGTCTTTCAGCTTTACAGTCATCAGAAGCAGAAAAAAATATGTTTGTAGTCTAATTCTGAGAGGACTTGTACATTATGTCAGTTTTGAAAACAAGGACTTTAAATGAACTGGTTAGTGCTGTTACTGTTAGAACAGTAAACGAAGTCGTAGTTTTTGACACAAAATGACCTGATCCTATCTATTGAGTTCACTCCCATCTTGAAACATCTTCAAAATCTTACTGAGAAAAAGGAGAATAAAGTGCTAAAGTAGATATGCCAGACTTATTTACCCAAGAACCAATAACTTAAGATTTACTGAACTTAATTCATAACTTAGAAAAAAGTTTAACAATAGAAGCTAATTGGAGAACAACTAAAGACTATTCATGAAAAGAATTGGAAATAGTCTTAGACACACTTGGACAAGTACAGGTACTACTCCACCAGTATTTAAATTGGCCTGTGTTTCACAGAAGTTATATAATTCTGTGGTCTTGCATGTCTTGAGAGAATACAAAAAAAGGGGCTTTAGTTGGGCAGGTTGGCAAGAGAGGCAGAAGACTGAAACGTGCACTGCAATGAAGAAGAGAAAGGAAGAAAAGCTTTTAGAAGTAGAGAGATATAAAAGTTATGGATTTCCACTCATATTTGAATGTAAATTCTATTGTTTCCTCAATAGAATTCCCAGTTTTGCCACAAGATGGATCATGATCATTGCCATAAAAACATGATTGAATTCCTTTAATAGTAACCTAAATTCAAGATTTAGTCTGATGTTTTTGGAATACAAGTGTTTATTTTATAAAGTCTTTACTTAGCTGTAAAGACTAAGAACAGCAAGCCTAACGATGCATTTTGTGGGTCATCTGCTACATGTAACAGCATTCTCCTGAAGCACAGTCTTTTAAACAGCTTCTCTCCAATGCTGCATTACACTTCAAAAGTACAAGTGCAAAAGTGGAGTCTTAAACCTGAAAGCCTGTTTTAAATCTGTGCTTGGTCAATCTGCTGTTAAGAACTGAAACAGTAGTCCTGGCTTCCTGCACTGCTCAAGCCAGATTCTTCCATCCTTTTGTAATTTTACGGAATCACAGAAAGTCCAGGTTTGAAGGGATCTTTAAGGAACATCTGGTCCAACCCTTTATGGCAAAGGTGAGCCTAGATGAGATTGTCTACTTGAAAACTTCCAGCAGTGTGGACTCTGCCACATCACTGGGGAGATTGTTTTAGTGAATGATTGTTCTTACTGTAAAAAGAAAAGAAAAAAATACATTGTGATGAAACCTTTCCCAATGCAAGTTGTAATACCTGTTGCCCTTTGCTTTCTCCATGTGGCTTCCATCCTCTGTAGTCACCTGCTAAATACTGGAATACTGTGATGAACTGTGAGGACATCCCCCCTGAGCCTTTTCTTCTCCAGGGAGAAAAGACTTAACTCCTCATACAGCAGGTTCAGCTCTTTGATCATCTTTGTGTCTCTCCTTTGGATCCTTTCCTGTCTGTCCACACCCTTCTTGAATTGCAGGGACTAGAGCTGGACGCTGTACTCCACGTGCAGCCTGATAAGCACCAAGGAGTAGCATGATTAGGAATCTTCCTTCTAGTAGTACCTTCCTGCTAGTAATACCCCTGTGGATGCAGCTCAGCCTTTGTCTCTGTGGCAGCAGCACACCACTGACTCATGCACAACTGCTTGTCCACCAAGGCTGGTTCCAAGGTGTACAGCCTGGGTTCTTTTGGTTATTCCATCCCAGGGATTTAGGTAAAACTCTTGATAGTGTGGCCTACTGGGACAGTATTCTCAACAGTAAAACAGGATTCATATAGTTTGCAAGAAAGGCTACTTGCCTACCATCTATCTATTCAAATTGTTGAAGTTACACTTTGTTGCACTTTCTCCCAGCAAATATTTTACACAGTGGCATGTTCCCTCTCCCCCAAGTCTAAACCACTAAACTCTTCACTTTGTCCTTAGGTGGAAAAAAGGAGGAAAATTCCTTAACCTGGCCCTAGAACCCTAAACTACTCAGGTCAGAATTTGTATTAGAAGCAAAACAATTTTGAAGTTTAGATTTATATTTAAGTTTTACTTATATTCAAAGTAGGAAAGAACATTCCTTGTAACAGCTCAGTGTTTGTAATGATACAATGAGAGGTAACTATTGCAAAGTGGTTAACAGTTGACTTTCAATGATTATATATTAAACCTGCAGACATTATATTCCTGTAAATTAACTGCTTTCCAGGCATTTAATAGTAACATCAATGGTACAATTAAACAGGTACCTCCAGAAAGGAACATTTAGATTTTTCCTTATGTATAAAGCTCAATTACCAAAAATAGAAAAATCCTAAAGTAATCTGAAATACATGAGAGGAAAAAGTGCTATGGCAGAAGCTTAATATTTTTATTTGTGGAATAAGTTATAACTGTCAAGAATTTGGTGCATTTTTAGGCACTGTTTTTGTATTTTTATTTGCCTGAATTGTACAGCAGGACTTGAGATGCCCCAAAACTGTTTAAGATAAATTTAAGGCAACCAAGTGCAAAAGCTCAGTGTACATTATTAAATGTAAACAGAACATTTCATAGTAGAAATTGTACAACTATTACAAGTCCATAGTATTGACAAAGGCCAAAACCATTCTGCCTAGAGACACAAATGCAAAATGGAGTTACACTAATCAAGCCAAAAATTACAAATTCCTGGAAATAAAAGATAATTTTCTCTTAACACAAGGCAGATGCATTACAGTGCTGTGCTAGAGTAAGTGCTCTGCTTTTCCCCCCCTACGTAACATGCAGTCTCCCACAGGTTTGTTCTGTTCCATTTAGTTATGTACCAGCCAACAACAGAGCTCCAAATGTTAAAGCAAAACGCACAACACAGCAAACAGATGGAATGTGAATGTACAGATATTGGACCTTTTAAAAAATACAGTACCTAGGATTCCCCATTTAAAACAGTTTTCAGCATATTGCATAGCAGTGAACTCATCTGCTACCTAAAACTGTTGCTGTTGACCCACATGGAGCTCCTCTTCGATTCTTCCTTCAGTTTTCTTTCATACTGAACAGTGGGTCCACAAGCTTATTGTGCACATGCATTAAACCTTAGGGGGGAAAGCAACAATGCCAGCTTTACATTAGTTATACTTTTTCAACACGTCTTTCTATCCACATGTTTATTTGGAGTTAGCTTCAAAGTACACATTTTAATTAGTTCACTGAAGACAGTAACAATGGCTATTTAAAGTAGTTTAAAATCAGAAGTTAAAACAGCATATATATTCCTGTATCACTTGAATACTATTGATATCTTCAGCATAAAGTGAACAGGGATGAGACAGCTCTGACAATAGACCTGAAGTAAATCTGAAATACTTCCAAATTAATCAAATACATGGAGACCCACCCATCTTTCCTTTATATTACAAACTGCTTAACAGCAACATAAAATTCCCTCATACCACAATTTCTCATAAAAACCCAATGTATACATAGTGATCGTTTTACAGCTTGAATTGCAACGTTCTGGCATTGTGGTATTACTGTCTTTGCAATTAACAGCGTACTTGTCATCCTAGACAGACAAAACCAAAGGTATCCAGACTGTTAATGCAGATTCAGAACTTTAGTTGTTCAACTGTTTTCTATCCTAGTTGGGCTCTTTTTTTTGGTCATGTACAAGTCATCCACAGCTTTCATTAGGGGAGCATTTTTTTTTCCCTATTCCTATTAATTTTGGAAACTGCTGAAGAAAAAAACAATAATTTTTTAAAAAAAGGTGCTGCCACCTTTACTTTGTTACAACTTAGAAAAAGTGTTACCTACATCTAGGTCTGTATGACATGGTATGTTTTTAACCTCATTTCATCACCTCAAGGACTAATAATAGTAACAGCTCAGTGTTCATAATTTGCGAAGTCAAATTCCATTTTAGCACTAAACTAAAAATTAACTTCTAAAATTACAAATTTAAGTAATATGCAACATTAAAAGTAGAGAAATTTTTTTAAAAACCAGGAAAGAAGCCTGACAGTAGTGCACATTTTAGTGATTATCTATGGCAAAGAATATTCAAGTATCTTTGCTACACAATGCATCTGGTGGCAAACTTAGTGTCACTGCAGCAACATGGAATGTGCGTAACTACACAATCTGAGGTCATTACTGTAGGTGACCACAACAAAAGGCATTTTATGCAGCATCTATTTCTAATCAGTGGGCAATTATTTAATATAAAATGCAGATATTACTATTTCCTTCTCCACTTAGTGACACATTCAGCTGTACTAAACAACCAACACACCTCTGACTCAATTCAGCTCATTTTATCTCTGGAGGTAACGACTTAGCTGCAGATATTTGTGGGGAAAAAAAAAAAAAAAGCCTTAGAAGGCAACATAACTAAAGAAAATGGTTTCTTAGATTTCATGGAGGATAACTATTGGGTTGATGTACATGGGAAAGATGAAGTCAGTAATATTTTTCAGGAGTTTAACAGTTAGAAAATATGAAGTACACATTTGATACCAAACCCATTTATAGTGAAAGAGTAACAGCTGCACACACTACTCAAACTAGAACCACGTTTTGAACTTAAAAGCATTCCACTTCCTACCAATGTTTTTCTCTTCTAAAAAGGGTAATTACCCACTTCCTAGAGGCATGAAAAATGCTTACAAAGTATTGCCTCTGCCATATTTAATGAAGGATATTGAAATCCTGTGAAATTGTTTCAGGAAAAACAGTTAGAAACAAAAGCTTGTTTTAGAGATACGCAGAATCCTTACTTGATAGGTGTCAAAGCAATTATTTCAAAAGGAAGTCTTACTGTATATTCAATTATGCTCTGAATAAACAGATTTCTGCATACAGTTTTAAGAGGAGCATGCACAACTATGGAAAAACTATCCTGAATTAACTTATCTGCAGTCTAATTAGTAAATTTAAAATTCATCTTCTGCTTCATTCTGCAAGAAAGTTACTTTTCCCTTTCCCAGTAAGAACCTTTAAGTACACTTAATAATTGAACCTCTAACAGGTTTTCAGAACATTAGAAGAAAGTGAAGGGGAGTAACAGTTACTCTAGTTACCAGCCAATATGGTACTTGATTATCAAAAAGATGTGAAGTTTCATATAGTACCTTGAGATTTTTTTAAACGGTGAAAAATCACAGTAAATAGCTGCCATAATTAGCAGTTAAGAACTACCTAGCCTCCCAAGAAGCTTACCTTGAAGGTCAAGATTCAGAAATAATTCCAAATTTGACTGACATTGGTTTCTCCACCATCTTAAAAGGGGAAAACCTCACTGATTTGAGAATAGGTAAAATTAAGCAAGTTTAAAGTAAACAATCTTTAAGGATTCTATTGCTCTGTATTACAGGGTAATTAAATACAGTGTGACACAACAGCACACATTCATATACTGTAGCCCTTGTTTTTAAGAACAATGTTCAGTGTCATTCATACCTAGTAATTCTACATTAGGTTTATATCTTTCCCAAGCAAAGCTTTTGTTTATATGAAATACAGGATAAAGTTTAGAATTTATCCAAGTTGTTGTTTATCTTTGAAAACAAGAGTAAATACTATCTAGCAGTGTGATACAGGTAAAGACTAACACAGCCCACTCCCCAAAAACAAAGGAAAGAACACCATACTGAAGAAAGACAAAATTAACAAATTGGCCACAAATTATATCAGGATTAAAAATCAAATTAATGCCAGAATTGCAATCTAATACATATATGGACACTGGTGATACAATACTCTAAAAGAGTAATTTCATAAATGACAATCTTGATCTCAGCTGCCTCAACTACTACAAGTCTCCATGCTAGTGAGAAAGGCGACCGATTTACACAATTGCATTTGCTGTGCTAATACAGTTAGCAGAAATCTACTTGTCTCAGCTCCTACGGTCTCAATGAAACAGAATTCACATCTAGGAACTCTCAAAGACTATCAAAAATCCCAGCTTACTTTAAGATTGCCTCAATATGCCTGCTATAAATATGAAAAGCACAGGAAAAGCCTGCAATGTATTAAAAGTCAGTATAGATTGTTATGCTAATTGCACTATACGAAAAATGTCCTCAGGTGGCTTCAAAGTCTGTATCACACATTTCAAGTTTACTAGACAGCACATTACAGCACATAGCAAAAGTGGCATGAAAATATATAATGAGTAATAAACGTATCAATTTTTCTTAAAGTGAAGCTTTCCATTATATTTAAGACTAGTATTCTGGAACACCAGACTGCTGCTGTTTCACATACAGATGAAGATTATTAAACTATCATTTCAAATTGGAAGGAAAGGAAATATTTTTCCAAAGTAGATTTGTCAGGAATGTAAGGAACACAAGTTATGCCTCCTAGCACTTATCCAATCACAAGAAATAAGCTACTATTTTGTATTCTGAATATATAACATTGTGCATTAGCTACTGTAAAGTGTTGGAAGGTTGACTTAATATAATTTAAAATCTGTTTTGTTTTTTTTTTTTAAATACATGCAACCTCTGATTCAGTGCTCACCTTTAAAGTACTTCACAGTTTTAACTCTCAGTTCTAAAGTAGCATCTTCATCACACACAAAGATAGTACGAGGATGTTGCTGGAAAGCAGAAACTGTCCACATATGATTGACTCCTTCTTCAATTGCTTTGTACAATGCAAAAGCCTTATGTGCACCTGTTATAAGAATCATCACCTGCAAAAACAAAAAAGTCTCTTTATTTGCAACCCCAGTATCAATACCAACTAGTCTTGAAAACAGACACATGCAACTAGAACTAAATGAGTTCTTACTTCTCTAGCATCCATCACTGTACCCACACCAACCGTTAGCGCCATAGTTGGTACTTTAGATAAGTCTCCATCAAAGTATTTGGCATTTGCCAAAATGGTGTCCATTGCTAAAGTCTTTAATCTTGTTCTTGAAGTCAAACTTGATCCGGGTTCATTGAATGCAATGTGGCCATCTGGACCAATGCCTTTTCAAAGTTAAAAAAAGTAAATCATTCCAGACCTGTGAGTCAACAAATATCCTCAAACACTGTAAATGAATAAAAGTTTTAGGACTCATTATTTCCTTTGGTTCCCCATTTTCAATAAAAAGCATTCAAAACTTACTTGAAATTAAGTTATTAGAAACCTGGACACCAACCATTCTATTTTGATACCGATTCTTTGTTAGTCATGGAACTTTCTTACACCGTATTTGAAAACAAGCGGATTAGGCAAGTTGTAAAAACAGCGATTAAAGAGTCAGTGTATTTGTCTGAATCACAGCTAACCACAGAGCATTTCCTCGTACCTCCAACAAACAGATCAATCCCCCCTGCTTCTTCAATTTTCTTTTCAAATGCATCACATTCCGCTTGTAAGTCTGGAGCATTCCCATCAAGGATATGAGCATTATTTGGATCTATGTCAATATGTTTAAAGAAGTTATTCCACATATATGAATGATAGCTCTCTGGATGATTTCTGGGAAGCCCTGAAATTATTTAGAGTGAAATTAACATATTACAAGATTTAACCAAACAGCCTTAATTCTAGTCTACACGTAACCAATGTAGGGCATGCAAAACAAACTTTAAGAAGTCAGATAAAGCAGTATTTGAAATTGTATTAAGAAAAATTTCCTGTTGGCATGCACAAGGTAAATGGTTTACATTTCCTTCATATATATCCTATCACAGGGAGTGTAAAGTCTTTAAAATAAATGCAGTCACAACACTATGTGACAACGTACTTTCTACAGAAGTATTGCAAAATAATTTACAAGCACTGAATTTAGCCCAGGGTCCACCTGGACTTGTTTATTATTTGCATTTTTGTGGATAAAAGAATAGAGAAAAATGCTTGAGATGACCCCATGTACACAGAAGTAACTTAGAAGTACAAACATACTAGGCTGATCTTGTGTTTGGTCAAGTATTTAACAAGTTTAAATAAAGGAAAAAAAAATCAGTATAATGTATTCTCAAACAGCACATCTTACCTACATATTCATCCATGTTGAAAGTCTTTACATATTTGAAAGAGAGATCTCCATTCTTGTGATATTCTATCAGCTTTTTGTAGCATCCCAAAGGTGTACTCCCTGTTAAATAAAGTTTTTCTACTGTTCTATGTATCCACACATTTTCAGTGTATTTAAATCTCTTCATAGTCAGATTTTGCTACAATGCTTTTCAGCATTAAAAAAATGTTATTTCTCATTTAGTATTTCTCAGCTTCTCAAACCTTATCACAACTTTTTACACAAATCAAATTTGTATTTAAATAGAAATATGTAGTAGTATTAAAAAAAATTGCATTCTTTTAAATACTGTATCTGTGAGCAATGATACAAATGTAGTTCTAGGTTTAGTAATTTATGTAGGCTTTGAATATAACTTGCCTGTTGGTAGACCAAGTGTGAAATATCTTCCTTGACTTGGTTTGAACTGGATAATACGATTACAGATGTATTTTGCTGCCCATTCACTAGCCTGATCGTAATCTTCAAGAATTACTAGCCTCATTATGGCAGTGAAGTGCTTGAAGGATAAAAAACTTAAACCTGGAAAAAACGTCAAAGTTTTAAAAATAGGCACCACTGAATAACTGTAAATCTCTTAGATTAGAAAAAAGAGAAAAAATAACCTTTTATACCAATGATACATAGTAGTAAATAGTGGATCTTTTACTTGCATAAGCATATTGTGGTCTTGCAGTCCTAGTTCAAGCTGTACTGTTGGACAATCAAAAGAAAAGCTACAGAATCCAAGTAACAGATTACAGTCAAAATATTTATCAAAGTTTACAAACTAATTCAAAGTAACTTGTATGCAAAAGCTAAAACAGAATGAGAAGAAGCCATTTTGAGTTTAAATCTTTAATAAGCTGTTACTGTTAGAAAAAGAGGAAATACAGTGCTTGAAATAAAAGCAAACAAATAAGTAAATAGAGAGTAACTCAACTATTTTTTGTGACCAGCCGAATGCCTAAAGTTTCAAAAACAAGGACCAGAATAACCTCATGCTTCTATACATAATTGGGAGTAAGCAATTAAAACTCCTTTCACTCCCATTTGAGCTCCATAACTATGCTTCAGTAAGTTTATTAATCTGCAAAAAAGTGTTAACGCATTAAGAGATATTTGAAAACGTTCCAATTCATCAGAAAAAATACCTATGAGGTCACTTTTTTTTCTTTTCAACATAACTTTAAGCAGAAGTCAGTCAGTCATTCTTTAAATGCTCTGATTTTGAGTAAAACAGAATCAACTATTAAGATGAATATCTAGAAGACAAGTTTGGCTGTTAAAGGTACACAAGCATCCCCTGCATCGAAGTAAAACTCATTTTTCCAGGAGTTTCTGCTTAACCGAGTCAGGTAATTGAAAAGCCTCAGAAATTAGGCTCTTGAGCCAGTTTGCAGTGTATTACTCTTCTCCTCCCAGGTCCCAGTACCCTTGGCATCAGCCAGAAGACAAGGTACCTGCCAGAAGCCTCAGGACAACCACGTGCCAAAACAGCACGAGCACACACTGCTCTTACTTGACCCAAAATGAGAGGCCAGTGTTAGAAGAAACATGAATTAGGCCACAATGGCGCTGAGCGGGGTAACGGCTGTGCCTCAGACTACAGGGGAAGGAAACGCACAGCGCTCCGTGCTGACTGCGCTGCTTCCGCCCCCTGGGCGCTACAGCCGCCCCCAGTCACTCCCCTCGGCAGGGGAAATGCGATTCCACAGGTACCGAAGAGGTTTAGCACCCGCTTCTCCTGGAGGAGGACAGAAAAACGGGCCACCCGAAGCAGACCCCGCGGCTCCGGGGCAGCCTCGTAAAGCTTCACCGAGGGCGGCCGGAGAGCACGGGGCGGCTCTGCAGAGAGAGAGGAGCGACTGGCGAACGGGGGCCGGGGCGGCCGCGCCTTTCCGGATGGG
>NW_010301727.1:0-1575 GCF_000700745.2 Antrostomus carolinensis
GAGTCTCCTTCTCTCGAGACGTTCAAGACCCACCTGAACACCTTTCTATGTGATGTCATTTAGGTTCCTGCTCCGGCAGGGTGATTGGACTAGATGATCTTTCAAGGCCCCTTCCAATCCCTGACATTCTGTGATTCTGTGTGATTCTGTGATTGGGGTGAGCAGCCCCCATGCAGACACTGTTGCTGGGGTTGCCCTAATTTGGACAGACACCCACTAGGGTGCTGTGGCTGGTGGCCCCAAGGCTTTGCCTCCAGTGCTGGGGCTGTGCACCTGCTCTGGCCACTGCTGTGGTACTCGCTGGCTCCCTGGGGCTGTGGCTGTCATGCTGACTGCTGCGGGGCTCAGAGCCCTGGTGCTCGAGGGGAAATTGTCAGCATCCAGGAGTGAGGAGCACAAACAGACTTTATCCTCTTCCCATACACACTTTATAGCAATAACTCCTTTAAATGCTCAAATCACTCACCTTTGTGGGAGCTTTGCTGGATGATGGAAACTGATAACCAACTCATTCTCATTTTCAGCCCCTCAAGACCGTTCCTCCCCGCCGGTGTTCAGCACCATCACTCTTATTCAGCAAAGGTTTGACCAAGCCATGGTTGCCTTCAGCCAGGTACGTACATTGTGTGCCATATACACAGTGCCTGCGCAGATGTTTAACGCCCAGGAGCAAGGCAATATACCTTGGCTTGCACGTGCACATACCATGCGGTGCCGATGGCAGTGTCCTGCACTAGAGGACCCCAGGGAATTGGTAGATGGGGGGGCATACACATGGTGCCCAGGGCAGCTGAGCTCTCATAGTCATGTGTTCAGAGCAGGGGCTGCTATTGTAGAGGTGACAGGAGCCCAGCAGGAGCTCAGACTCTTCCTCTCATCCCTCCCACCCCATGGCAAGGGCTGCCAGCACTGGTTCATATTAGTTTCTACCTGTGCTGTTGAGAAGCCTCTGTTGGCAGTTTCTCCTGCAGGACATTTAAATTCTTTGCTTTCCAACTGTTTTTATTTCTTTTGGGTAGCAAAGCCTTTAAAACAGGCAGAAGAGTTGGCTGTGATAGCATTTACTACCTTATTTTGGTACAGGTCATGGCTGGCCTAGCCAAACCAATGGGAAATTTCTGCTGATGTTAGTGGCAATGCCTCCTTCCTTCATTAAACTGATTTCTAATAAGCAGAGGGATGCTATCATTCGAACTGCAGCTACTTCACTGCAATGCCCTGACTTCCCTTCTGTCTTCTAATAAACCCAGTCCAGTTAGTCAAATGGCACTGCTAACTGGGCATGATGGTGTTGTTAGTAGGCTTGTTATGTTTTTAAAGAAAAAAGCTTACAGAGGAAAGGCAGGAAGGGCAGCAATATCTTGGGTTTTCAGGCAGCAAAAGAGTCCTTGAGCATTCCTCGCTTGGGGAATGGGGCAAGTTGTGCTATATGAGCACTTGCTCTTAATTATTCTTCAGTTATGTTTCTCTTCAGTGAGCACATTTTTTGCATTCGTTTCTTGATGTGAACATAGGAGCTGTCAAACTGTGAGAAAGGCAGAGTTTAACACATTTTCCTTTCACTACAGACATTCC
>NW_010301727.1:1620-15519 GCF_000700745.2 Antrostomus carolinensis
GCTTGCCATACCACTCCACCTCAGAGGCCAGAGTCATCCCACAGCCTGGGGGGACAGGTGGAACTCAAATACTGAACAAGTGCCCAGGATTCACTGCTCTGTTTTCTTTGATGCTATAATTTACTAGGTGTTATAAGCAAATAATACTACCATCACCCCCCAAAAAGCCCTAGAAACTCCAGCAGCCTGCAGGAAAAAGGGCTGTTGATGTTTGTGTAGGAAGGAGTCAGCAGCATCCCTGTGTTGGCTTGTGGTGGGTGACTGGCTGGAGGAGTAGTTGTGCCCTTCATCCAGGCTCGAGTTCCTGCCTCCTCCAGCCTCTGGCTTCAGCTTTCAGACCTCTGTCTGTGAGAACAGACCTGTCTGGGTCCCAGTGCCTCATCCCCCCTTCATGCGCAATCTAGATCCTCCTTGTTTCTGCAGGAGGCAGCATTTCCCAAGAGCACAGTGCACCCCCGGTGATGTAATCCACATTGCTGCTGTCCTTCATCCAGGCTCGAGTTCCTGCCTCCTCCAGCCTCTGGCTTCAGCTTTCAGACCTCTGTCTGTGAGAACAGACCTGTCTGGGTCCCAGTGCCTCATCCCCCCTTCATGCGCAATCTAGATCCTCCTTGTTTCTGCAGGAGGCAGCATTTCCCAAGAGCACAGTGCACCCCCGGTGATGTAATCCACATTGCTGCTGTGCCATCAGCTAAATTGCAGCTGGTCCCAACAGCTAATTTGCCAGTGGCCTGGGTATATGGAGGAGGGAGGTGTGCTCTGGCAGTCTCCCCCATTTTACTTCCAGACAAAGCCAATTTGAGGTACCTCAGCAGGACAAGCTAATGTCAGGTGCCAGCACTGGGCTGCTCCTGTGATGGGAAAGGTGAGGAAGAGGACAAGCAGAAGAGCTGGGAAAAACAACCCCCGGGACCCGGGTTTGTCTGTTTACTCTTCAGGCAGTGATCTGTGGCAGGGCAGAGCCGGGGCTGCTGCTTCTCCAAGCAGCACTTCAAAAAAACTGCCTCCCGTCCCCCGGAGCCTTGCCTCCAGAGCCAGCCTGGCTGACCAGGGAGCACAGCTCTCCGGGCACTGTGGGTGGGCAGGAGAGCTGCAATGGTTTTCACACTCTTGGCAGCTTGCTCCCCTGGGTGACTGCCCGCTTGGCCTTCCCTTGAGCTGGCGCTAATCCCACCAAATAGCCTAGGCAGAGCCTCAGCTGCTTCACCGGTACCTGCCTCCCAGCACTAATGGCCACAAAGGCCTTGAATCAGCTCATCTCACAAAAGGAAGTCTCATTTCCACTGAATACATTTGGGTCAATGAATACACAAAACCTCTGAGGTGCAGAAGAGGCTTGTGTGAAAGTCAGGTTAAACCCAGCTTCCTTTGTGCTGCAAACATAGTCTCTCCCCACGACTTCCCAGCCTCATGGCCAAGCCACTGGTGGCTTCACCATGACATGATGTGACAGAGAAGGCTCACAAAGCCCTATGGGAAGAGCTTTTTGTTTGTGATCAACACAAATTAATCAGTCTTTTGTGTTCCAAAAAACAATGCTGTTTTGGGCAATACTCCAGACGTGCTGCTTGCAGACATGGTCTAGAGCCTCTGAGCCTACAGAAGCATAAATAGAAAAGTCTCGGTTACACTTAATAGCAGGAAAATTGTCACAAGTTGGAATTGTCACAAGGAACCCACCTTCATAAAGCTGTCACCTTTCAGGATTCAGAGCAGTCACAAATAGAATATCCCCATAATTTTTCTGTGTGCATAGTAAGCTATACAAATACCATGGAGCACTGACTGGAGCATTACACTTCATAGCCACTATACAGTGAGGATGAATTTCAAGTGGAGGCAAAAGTTTTTGTGATCTGGTTGCCAAACCCATGAACCATCCAGTCCTGACTGTTCTCAGTCTAAACAGAGATTTTTCCTTTCCCCTACAGCTTCACAAACTACCTGCCTGGGCTAATGCAGGTGATTGTAGTCACTGAATCAGAAGTAATTTCCAGAAAATTTATGAGTTTATTCATCTTGCAGATTCAGTTGCCCAGAAACTAGTTTCCTCCAGCTCTCAAACGAATTCCTGGTTGCAGTAGCATGCAGGACATACTATAATCAACTAGTGCAGATCCAAACATTGACTGAAGAGTTAGCTTGTGAGGTAAAGCCACTGCAGTGTCTGGTTTCTGGACCTACTGAGCAATTATCCGTAGCATTAGGAAAAAGTAACATTAGCAGTAAGCATACTCCCATGCTTACTTTCTGGTTATTAACCAACATGCCAATCAGAAATCCTTTGGATTTATGTTGGAAAACTATCAATGCCAAACTTCAAGAACTAAGGAGGGCAAACTTTTAGTTTTAAAGCACACATCCTCCATAGCAAACTGAGATCCTGAAGAAACTTACTCCTTGAGATCACAGAATTGCCTGGATTGGCAAAGACCTTTAAGATCATCGAGTCCAGTCAGTAACCCAACACTGACAAGTCCTTGGCTAAACCATGTCCCTAAGCACTATGTCTACACGACTCTTAAATACCTCCAGGGATGGGGACTCCACCACTGCCCTGGGCAACCCGTTCCAATGCCTGAGAACCCTTTCAGTAAATAAATTCTTCCTCATATCCAATCTAAACTTCCCTTGGTGCACCTTGAGGCTGTTTCCTCTTGTCCTATCAAGATGTTGTATAGAAGATATTTCCTGAGAGTTCATGTTTATTTTTGTACCAGACGTCTTCTGTACCTCTGAGGCTGACTTTGCATGTTGCTCATTAGGTGCTAACTTCATTACCTACTCCTGTCAGGGAAGACATTAAACAAGGTGTATAATCTTCGAACATTTATGGGCACAGAATTCCTACTTCAAAGGTTTTCCGTTGGGTTTTTCACTGATGTAGTGCTGGAGAGGTCCATGGACCCAGACTGACTCTTGCCATGACTGCAGATGCCATTGCAGAAGCTGAGAGGAGCAGGGTACTGAAGATGGCACTCAGCTGGGCTTTCAGGAGAGTGAGGCAAGTCTGATCAGCAGCTTTTATTGTGACATTGGGAAAGCAGTTTAATTAACCACTGTCTTGATTTCCAGCCTGATAGTGAAGCTAGCACTGCATTTCCCTGCAGAGGGAAACAACTGTTTGGGGGGTCTTCACACTGACAGAACAAGGAGTGGGGGAGCTTGGGCTCTGTGGGATCTTTTCTACATTGCCCTGGCTCCTTCCCCTGCCCAGGCAGCCAGGTCCAAGCAGGGAGGCACTGCATGTACTGAAGTCTCCTGCAGAGATGCTGGATCCCATCCCAGTGCTGAAGATCTGATTCCTGTCATCATGCAACAACATTTAGTTGCCTTTTTATTTTTATCTTTTGTCACTGGTGTGACAGACTTACCTTGCCAAGCTGAGAAAGTTCAGGGAAATAATCTGCAGAGGTGCAGAGGGGGCAGAGATACAGAGGGGGTGAGTCATGCAGAGTCCAGGAGCTGACGGCAGAGACCCTGTGTGAAAGGCTGTGGTTAAAGGAGGTGGGAGGGTTTGCTGCTGGCCATAGAACTACAGTGGGCAGGTGTAGATGAGTCAAGTGAAGACTGCTGCAAAACAGTATCTCTGAGGGTGAAGTCAGGGGAGTTGCTGGTAACACTAAGGAGTTTTATGGGTCAGCCTGAAGCTTCAGTTTCCTTGCTATGCTTCAATTTCCTTTCTACACCCTTCTACTACTTCTTGACAACCATGCTGCTCCTGCCCTTGACTTTTTCTCTTCATTCACTTTTACCCTCTTCTTCCATTTTCCATCCTTTGTGTGCTTATACTAGCTAAATGCTTTAGCTCCCTTGTTTAAACAGCTGATGATAGTACTGTGAGTTTTCTTTCATAGCTGACTGATGGGAAAATAGTGAGTAAAAAAAAAAAAGTGTCATAGCATCAGCCATATGGAAGCACAGTGGGTAGGGTACTGCCTTTCAAGGGAAGAGTAGGAGTCCACCCCTTGTTCTGGTCCAGATGTCCTGTATCATCTTCAGTGTGACATTTTGTCTCTCTGTACCACAGGTCCCCATCTGTAACATGGGGTTAATAATGCTGCCTTTCCTCATAGGGATATGGTGAGGAAAGGAGTAGTTAACATCAGGAGACACTCAACACAGTGATGGGGCTGATTCATTTGGAGGTAGGCATAAGACAGCCTGCAGAGACCTGGAACAAACCCAAAAGATGAGGTTTTTCAGGGTAAGACTTCTCCCTTTATTAACTGTTAGCATAACAGGACTCTGATCCATGCAAGAATCCCTCTTTGTTTATAACACAAGTAGTATGTGAAAGTACTTCGTATTAATTGAGAGCAGTTTACTTAAGAAAGAGTTTTGTGAAAACAGGCCTATTTATAAACACAGAAGTAACATATTCAGCTTCTTGTGCGGGTTGGTTCAAAACAGTTCATAGAAACTGTTCTGATGAGAAACTCAGAGGTTGGCTGACATAGAAGGTGACTACTTTCTTTGGAAATGTTACATTTTTGTTCAAAAAACAACACTAAAAATATCACTTAAACTAAAAAGTTTCTCAGTGGGAAAAATATGTCATAGTTGTTGGTAGAGACCTTAAAACTTTCATTCTACCTTTTTTTCTAACTTTCATGTGAGCACTAGAAACTTGGGTCTGTGTGACTCGCCTTTGTGCTTTTGATAAGTGCATCATGAAAGTTGCAATCCAAATTTGTTCAATGAACACCAAAAACATGGTTTTCACACCAGGAAAGCTAAGCATGTTTTGAAGCAGTATTGCCCTGCCACTGACTGGTGTCACCACACACATACATGTGGCTCCAAGACCAGTCACTGGGGGCTATGATCAGATGAATTTTATGGGGTGAATCAGGAGCTGAGGCATCTCCTGTACAGGGGTTAGCCCGCAGCAGGACGGCCTGCAGAGCCCATGCTGCCAGTGTGATGAGAGAGGTGTCCAGGTTGTCCCCAGATGCAGATGCGTCAGGGCATCCACGCAACTTTAAAATGACTGGAGGGACTTCAGGTCTTACTGCCCTGTTCCTTCTTGTCACCAGTCCCTGTCTGGAAGTTACAGCCAGCAGCAAAGGCTGGTGAGTGGGAGGTCACAGCTTTTGGTACCGAGTTTGCTACTCCTGCATTATGGTGCTGAGTGATGGGGCTCGAACTAAGCTGGACATTTTCCCCTGGAGAAAACCTGGAAGCACTCACTTGCTCCATTTTACCTGCAGACTGGTGGGAGCAGGACGCTCATCGGGTGGGCAGTGACAAGCAGCATCCAGCTGCTGGGCAGCAGCTGCTGCCCTCCCAGATGCTGAACCATACAGCTATTCCACACAGGGCAGAGTCTGTGCTTCCACCAACACGCCTTGTTTAAAGCAGTAAAACTTTTGCCATCTACCCAAGTCTCAGTCATAACTAATTTATCTCTGAACAGCTAATAATTCCATTTCATTTTTAAATACCAAGCCAGAAAAGGTTTTTCTGACCTTTCTGCACACACAGAGCCATTCCCCTGTATGTGCCACAAGAAATGGGCAGGGGCAAGTGTGATGTTGCTACTGGACACATCTAGGACTCAGCTGAGTCCAGCAGTACTGCAGACATCTGGACAAACACATCTTTATCCAGAATGGCCAGCACCTTGCAGCGCTCACAAGATGCTTTTAGAAAACAGGACTATGTGGTTTTTTGAAAAGTGTTGTACCTAGAAAAGAAAGCTTGTAAAAGGCCTTACAGGGATGGGGGCTTCAGTGCTGTGGCCCCGTCAAAAGATCACTGTGAGAAGAGATGCGCTCAAACCGAGAGATGCCTGACAAAAATCAGGAGCATTGCATTGCAGGTCTCGGCAAAGTCTAATTAACACCCGTGACAGCTTACATCCTGTCTGCTGGTGGAAAGGAAACATGCTGTAGGCGTCCCAAGGCTGACATTCATGCCTGGCATTTCCCCCACGCTGTGGCCACGGGGTGGGCAGCACAGCCGGCAGCGTGCCGGCACACAGACCACTGGTACCCTGGGCCCGGGGGAGCCGGCAGGCAGACACCCGTCTGGAACAGGGGCTTAGGGGAGCAGAACTGCTCTGATGGGGGTCACAGGCCTGCTGCAGGGGGACTCCTGATGACACCTCCCCTAGTTAACCGCCATCCCTTCTGCCTCAGCAGTTTTCTGCATGGCATTTGCTGCTGCACTCCGAAATCTTGGAAAGGTGTGTGCAGCCCATTAACACACAGGAGGACCAGAGTGCTGGTTACCCTGGCCATTGCTGGTGATGCTTCCAGGGCCTCCAGCCAAGATCTCCCCATGCTCAGCTGCATGAGGCAGCCCATGGAGGTCTCCTGCCAGCAGAGCATCACTGTGCTCACTGGGGCACCAGCTCGGATAGCAAACAGAGTGCTCTCGGGCACTTTCCCCATCACTGGCACAGGACTGTTCCTCTCAGAAATTGTTCAGGTGTTCCCAGCACAGTTGTGCCCAGGCCAGCTAGCCCTTGACAGCAGCTGCTTGGCACCAGCCGGAAACTGGCACAAGATGGCCATCCCCAGTGGATGGCTTGGACGAAGTGTCTGTGTTTGGCAGGGTGATAGCCTTGAACAGCAAAGACATGGATTGCCCCATGCCAGGTCACCCCAGAGCCAGACCCATGCAACGTGCCAGCATTGCCATGGCCTGTGTTTGGCCTCTCCCCAGTCACTGGGTGAGGACACTACGAAGGAGCATCCTCTGCCCCGAGTCCAGAGAACATTTGGGAGGCTACATCCACAATAACAGCATTGTCTGCCTCCTCTAACATGGGCTGCCCTGTGCAGCACCTCAGCCCTTGAGTGGGTTTCACAGGATGCTCCTTGGGTGGCCCTGGCATGTGGCCACTTTCGGGGCATGTGGGACAACCCCAGCTTCCCCACGGATGCTGAAGACTTTCACCTTGCTGCCCGCAGTGCTCTCCCCTGTAGGGGTGGAAGGTTTCTTACCTAGCATGAAGGCAAAGCCGTTTCCTCTCGGAAGACACCACAGGACCTTTGTATGTTTCCTCTGTCTGCAAAGCCCTGGCAGCCACCACTTTCCTTGGCAGCCAGGCACCCTGCCTTGCCCTGCCCCGCCTGCTCTCCTGTCAGCAGCTCCTGTCACCTCGGCCAGCCCACGGAGAAGAGATCAGGGGAAAGCACTGGATGTTGGGCAGAAGACCTGTGGGAAAGAAACCAGGCAGAAGGAGTGGGAGCAAGCCAGAAAGCGTCTCCCCTCCTCAGGTGCCTAGCCCTGCTCTTGTGATGGGTTGTCACTGTGACTGGAGGAGCAGAAGGTCTGCTAACACAGAAACTGCCTGTCCAGCCCAGGGAGGAGCATTTCAAACCTACAGATCACACCTGGAAAAGCATCGGCCAGAAGCAGGGCAAAAACACACATCTGTGTCCTGGTGCTGCCCCAGGAGTTTCCTGCAGCCTCCCAGTTCAGGCAGGGAAGTGCAACTTCCAACGTCTGAGGTGAAGATGGGACAGATGTTTTGTCTGCTGTGCTAGTTGGGGGGGTGCCTGTACCCCAAGCCCTGGCTGTGCAGACCCATGTGCAGACAGAAGCTGTGTGCCAGCCCCCGTGCCCTGAAGAGCAGCAGCCCAGACCCACACCCAGCCACCCTCTTTCATTTCTGTGTCTCCTCAGCTCCAGGGCTGCTGGGTCAGATAATCACAAAGACAGAAGTCTCTTTTTCTAAAGCATCTTGAGAGCTTGAATTGCAGCCCAGTTTTGCACTTGGGATTTAGTGGTGGCAGCCTATAGGCCTTTTGGAGAGGATGTCCCTGTCCCTCTCCATATTCCCATTCCCTGGGTCCATCTAGCACTGTCCACAAAGCCCTGCTTTAGCCACGTGTCTCTCAGTCCTTCATGACCCTCTCAGGGAGCCTCTTTTCCCACGCTCGCCCCTCACACTCCATTGTGTCCGAGGGAGACCCTGCCCGTGCCTGGGCTGCAGAGCCCTCCCCAGCCCCAGGTGAGCCCCAGGGCTGAGTGGAAAAGCAAATCTGTGCACCTGCTGGCAGTGGTCTTGAAGGTGAGCTCCTCCAACCTGCAGCGCTGGGAGGACATTGCTCATCTCCACAGGCCCACTCAGTGCCCAGAGCTGACCCCCTAGGTGGGACTCAAGCTAAAAACAGAGCAAAGCCAGACTGCATGTTTCAGACTTAGGAAAGTTTGGCATTTTCCTTTTCCACCTGATTTTCAGTCCCACATGTGCCACTGATTTCCTGCACACCCACAGGAAACTCCCTTTGTCCTCCTCCTCAGCATCCTCCCCAGGGAGGAATACTGAGATTTATGGGTGAATGAGAAGCAGCTAAGAGTTGGGTCCTGTTACTACACCAATGCAAGAGTACTTGGCATATACTTGTGCAGTCCACTTGTGCCAGTGTTGACAGGCACCTTTGAGAGCAGGAGAAATGAGAGATGGAGGGCTGCAGGGCCCTCCCAATGCTATGATAAGCCCCAGGGCTGAGCTGCAGTGCCTGTTCTCGGACAGAGAGTCTTTGGCACTCACTGAGGCTAGAAGATCCGAGCAAGCCTTACCTCAACAGGGTGAGATAGCTCCAGGCTTGTTTGGAGATCAGCTTCACACAGTGCCATGGTGTCAGCCTGTACGGGCTGTTTCAGCCACCAGCGTGAATGGAGCCAGAGGGTGTCCACCCACTCCCCGCACCGTGCTCTCACATTTGACAGGCTTTTAAGCCCAGTCACACAGTTATCCAGTGTCTCCACTGCCAGGTAGCCTTCTGCTAGCCAGGCCCAGGAGTACTTAGCACCTAGGTTCCAACAAGCATGGTTGCCTGGAGCATCCCATGGCTGCAAGGGACCCAGGAGTGCTCCATCCTTAAGAAAACCAAGGTAAACATGATCAAACAGTGCTTACTGCATGACATCTACTACTCCTACTCTTTCTCCCACCCACACATCACCTCCCACAAACAGCACCTTTTATTTCAGTCTCCACAAAGCTGGTCAATAGTTAAATGTCAACGAAAGCAGCAAAACCTTTGCAATTCTGCACCAGCTCTGTGCTCCCTGCTACCACACAGCTGGGCTTGGGAGGAAGCAGCACGTACGGTGCATGTGGGTGTGCTCCTCTCCTTGCACAAGAGGAGGGCGTTACTGGAGTATCGCTCATGTTTCTCATTCCACACGTGACCCTGTCACCTGCTCTGCAGAGGAGAAGGCATGTGGCGAGTTGTGAGCGAGAAGGGAAGCAACCAGATGAAGCTGCAGTTGTCTGATGTAGGAGAACCTTCATACATCCTGAAGGTGTGCTTCACACCATATCGCTCTGACTCTGCTCTCTTTGAGGTCCCTAAAGATTTGAGTGTTACCTGTCACAGGAACCAGGTGTAAATGAGGCAGAAAATCCAGCTACGCTTCTGTCCAGGGCAAGTGCAAATGTCTATAGGCCACCTAAGCCAACGAGGGACCCTAGTGTATCACAGATATGCCTGTACACTTAGGTTTTATATGGAAGCACAACCCAGCTTCTGGACCTGTTACATCCTCAAACACCAACCTTGTCTCCTCTCTTGTCTCTGGCAGCAGTCACATCCCACTGTCTGCTGCCAGGAAGCTGAGTGGCAAAGCTCCTAGCCTCTCTTTGCATCTTTTAAAACTCAGGCATTGAAGGAACAGGGGCTGAGGCACAGTCAAGGTGGTTCCCCTGAGCCACAGGTACTGGTGGATTAATGAGAGGAGACCTGGGCACAGAAATTGGCCCCATAAAGCTGCAACCTGAGGCAATGCTGCTGGTTTTGCATATGAAAGAAATGGCAGTTGCTGAGATTTCAGGTAATGCAGTGAAAACCAAGGGACCTGAGGAGCTCCCACTGGAGGGTAAAGTACCTACTTGGTGCTTCCCACATAGCACTTGTCCCTGAGTGGATGTGCTATTTCATTTTAAAACAGTTATGGCCATAAAAGCAAAATGCCATTTGCTTTAGTGCCAAAGTTAAGTCCCCCCGAGTTGCCCACTGCTGAGCAGGAGAAGGAATTTTAGCCAAACTCATTGCATCTGCTTCTTACTGAACAACATAATCAAGGCAAATAATATAAATACTCTCAACTATTGTTTTTCTAAGCCTCTTGTATCCAGCCTGACCCCACAAAACTCACCTGGGAGGACACCTTATCTCTATCCTTACTACGTATCAACTGTATGCAAGCCCTTTGCATCTTAGAAATGCTCTTGATCAAAATGACTTGTGTCCTCTGTGAGTTGATCTCTACACTGTGTATCCGTATAGAGGAAATTTATTAAAGTTCTCTCTGAGTATGAGATTGGGTTTCCTTGAGACTTCAGCTGTTTGTTCAGCGAGACAACCCATTTGTAAGGAAGCTTTTATATACTCAAAACTTGATGTGACCTTTGGGTATATAAAAAACATAATATATATATAGTATACTTAGCATAAGTAAGGATATTAATTTTGCATTACAAAAGTGTTTGAAACACTGGAATCGAAGGACTATCAACATGCTGGTGTCTGTATTTTTTAAAGGGTTTGGAAATGTGATGAAACTGCGGAAATATCCCATATAAAGTGCTGCAGGGTTTGAGAAAGCTCTGCAGTGTGAATGTAAAGGATATCAGCCCAGATAGATTACTACAGAGAAGGTCAGGAGATGGCTCAGAATATGTGTGTGGATTCATTCATGTAGGAGAAAAGCTGCCACAACGGGCTGTTGAAAGTAACAGAATAGGCATGAGGAGAATTGGTAGCTCTACAAGCTGGGAAAAATAAAATGTGGAAATAACCACACTGTTGATAAGCAGTTGTGAAATTTTGTACCACAGCTAAAAAAATATCGAGGTAAATGGTGGTGTTTCTGCTGAGATCTCCAGGTCAAAAGGAAGAGCCTTTTGGGAGGGTGTATGTGTTAACTAAAAGCAGAAGTATTTTAGTCAAACGCACATTGCTGTCTGGGCTCACTCCACGACTAACCAGCTGTAATTCCAGTGCGGACATGCAGCCAGACTAGATGATTTTGTGGACTCTTTCCTGGCTTGGAATGGTGGGTGAACCTATGTGTCCATGTTACCTTTTTTCCTAAGCAAAAAAGAAAAAAATCTCTCTTCTACTTGATACTCTGTCATCTGAGCAGTCCTCACCTGAGCAGTTTCCACCAGCTTCATCGAAGTGTTGTTCACATAATCCTGTGAGGCCAAGGCCAGATCTCACTCTTGGCCCTTCTCCTGGCTTGGACCATATCTTTGATGTGCTACTTTCACTGCTTTCAATTGCAAGATGGGAAAAGAATAAGCATCTAAAAAGGACCCAGCACATCCAGAGGCATGTAAAGAGACATGTCCTCACTTTCTTGGGCAAGCAGCAATATTTAACTACAGCCATCCACACTTTGCTCTTATCCACAGTTGTAAGGTTGGCTCCATGGCGGCCCTGGATTGCAGCCTCCCAGAAACCCAGCGATGGGAGAAATCCATCTCCCCTTGGCTAACAGCAATAACCCTACTTCTACACAAGAAAACAGGTACACTGATTATGTCTCACAAATATCAAGTAAAATGGATTTTCTTTCTTCTTATGCTTCTCTTTTTTCATATAAAATCTTTAAAAATAATTCCTGAAACCCCCCTACCTTAAGTGTTTTTTGAAAAATAACAAAAAAACCCAAGAAACTCTCCAGTCAGTTATAAACAGACGGTGGGAAAATCCTGCACTTGACTAATTGTAGTACTGTGGCTGGGCTTCGTCTTCGGGGATTTTTCAAAGTTCAACTTCTGCATGAGTGAGCTAAGAGCCAAACCGAAAGCAAAAACTGGGCTCTGCTTGGAGCCCTTCTGGGCCAACCGCAGATGAGCCGGGTAAATCTGTGACTCCGCTTTTACTGACCTGCACCAAACAAAACAAACAGGTCTTTTTGGTGCTGGCTTGAAGAAGAAATTTGAAAGGAGCTCGATTTCTTAAGAACAGCCGCTCAAAATCTATTTTTGGAACACTGTTGGGGACTTTCTTGCTGAAAGTGGAAGAAGCACAAGAAGTTGACTCACATTTCAAATGGTTGGTTTTCAGCTGAGGAAACCTTACTTTTTTCAGTGAAAGCATTTTATATTCAATTAAACTTTTATGATGCAGAAATCATTTCCAAAACAGTTTCAGTCTTCTCTTCATTTTGCAAAGAGACTAATCTAACCTATTTTTCTTTAGCATTTTTACCACTTTGACCCTGCTGGGGGCTCACCATGGAGCTGGCTGGGGGGAGCAGCGCAGCCAAGCCAAGTGGCCCCATCAGCACCCTGCTTGCTAACCCGGACCCTGCAAATGGGCAGGTCACTGCCCCCATCCTCACCCCAGGGAAATCCACCGGCATCCTAACTTCAGAGAGCCTACTCATGGCAGATGTCTGCAGGCTATTATGTTTCTGCTGTGTCAGGCATGGACCTGGTCCCTCTTTCACCCATGGTGCCTTGATTTGGTTGATCCCCAGGCACTGCACTAAAATCATGCTAATGGCTAGATAAACAACATCAGAGTCAATCAAGTGTGCCCACCCTCAAACCCCAAACCAAGTCTCTCTCTGTATATAACATACTGATACAGTACCCTTTCCTTATCAAAACAGTCAATTGACTGTTTATCTAGCATTTAAGCATTCATCGCTGCTCTTCTGATCAGCCATCTGATATTTCCTGATTTATATATAAAAGGTGCAAGCTTTCACTTTGGGAGAGCAACTTGGACAAAGCCTGTGCTCAGCTTGAGAAAGTCATTGATATCCACCACTCTTCCACGCTGGCGTTCAGCCAGGGGCAGCTCTCCTCCTCCTCCAGCACCACTTTTCTAGTTGAACTTCTCCATTCAGATCCTGGTAATACAGTCTCTGGTTCAGATGCCATTGTTTAGCCTGGAGAAAAGGAGGCTGAGGAGAGACCTTGTCACTCTCTACAACTCTCTGAAAGGAGTGGGGGTCAGTCTGTTTAACCAAGTAACAAGTGATAGGACAAGAGGAAATGGCCTCAAGTTGCACCAAAGGTAGTTTAGATTGGCTATTAGGAAGAATTTCTTCACTGAAAGGGCTGTAAGGCATTGGAACAGGTTGCCCAGGGCAGTGGTGGAGTCCCCATCCCTGGAGGTATTTAAGAGTCTTCTAGACGTAATGCTTGGGGACCTTGGAGACACTGTTTAGTCGGGGACTTGTCCATGTTAGGTTAATGATTGGACTTGATGATCTTAAAGGTCTTTGTCAATCTAGGTAATTCTGTGATTCTATATTGAGCAGATCCTTCAAAACAAATGGAGGTGAGAGAGACAGTGGCTCTACTTACTTTAAAGAAACTTTGAAATATAATAATTCAGGAGGATACTAAAGGCAGAAAGGGAATTTCCCTGGACAGGCTTGGTCTGAGGGGGGCTGCTAGCACAGTTACAGGGAAGTCTGCAGCACAGAGAAAGTTAGGTCCAACCTTTAAATAGATGTCATCTGCTTCACAGATCATAAATGTTCCTCTGGACTCTTTGCTGGGTGAGGTCCCAGCTTTTTTTTTTTTTTTTTTAAGCTTTGCAGCTAGAGGAAAATGAAGGAGACTAGGCACTCTGAGGGGAGCTATGCTTCTTAAGCCCTTTATCCTCACAAAAATGCACCAGGAGTTGAGTAGACTGTGGAAGCCATTATTTAGAAAGTGCTGCCACTCTAAACAGGTGCCAGCTGGATGCGTTACAAGTATGTAAATAGAGCTGGCTAGAGACTTTTAGCAAAGTATTTGCCCAGTGGACCAGGACAGCTCTTATGTAGCAACAGAAGGAAAGGTTTTTGGAACCCCAGCAGATACAGAATGAGTTATGAAGCATGATCGTAGAATCACAGAATCATAGGGGTTGGAAGGAGATCATCTAGTCCAACCGCCCTGCCCAAGCAGGTTCCCTACAGCAGGTT
>NW_010301728.1:0-30116 GCF_000700745.2 Antrostomus carolinensis
ATTTTTACTTTGATAGTTTGTGAACATGGTGCTAATTGAAAACCTTTCAGAGGAACTCAATCCTACTCCATAGTCTGCAAAGCTGAGACAGACATCTGAACAAAGTGGAATGGAACACAGCCAGTCCGGTAAAGGCTGTTATTCATTACAGCAGGGATTTCAAGTACCACATGACCACCCATCTCCAAAATCCTCATTATCTGCCTGAAGTATCTGTCAAAGTATGTTTTCTCTATACAAGTTACTAGGAAAGGAAATCACAGGGACTAATCAGATACTGTTGTTGCAAAATACTTGATGGAAGAGATAGAAAGGATAAATTATCCAAGAAAGGGGTGAAAATTAAAAAAAAAGGAAAGGAATAAGTAGCTAGAGACTATTGTGTAGGAGTTATATAAAAAGACAAAGCAGAACACCAAAGCTGAAAGGCATAACCAGGATGGCGGTAATGCCAACCAAGTGATGCACACAGTAAGTACAAAGTGTTTAGTGTTTTTTTCAGAAAGCAAAAGAGGAGAGATAATGTTTGGAAGAATATAAAAGTGTGCCTCATAAAAAGTGTCATGGGCTCTTAGAATTAAAGACTATTGACTCTTTCCAGGGGCAAAAAGACAGTTGTTTCTCTGCAGTGTAGGTCCAACAGTAAGGTTTGAGATACGTAAGAGACTTTCAAAGGTGAAAATCTGGAGCAGCAACACTGAAAACAGAAAAACTCTTGATTTTTTCACAACTGTGTGCACCTATTGTGGTGGTGTACATCTACCTCATGTACAAAATAACTCAACGTGCAAGGGCAGAAAGTGTCTGTGCATAATGAGGGAGCAGGGAGGGCATAGAGACAGAATATCTGTGATTGCTTCCCAGCTCTGGAAGCACGAACATATTCATTCCATTGCATAACACCAGAAGCACCAAAACTAACTATTCTGACTCCAAAAGCATCCTGGAATTATAAAAAGAAAAGGAGGGAAAGACAAAAAATTAAACTGTGTATAGGAGGAAATAATTTTTTAATTGTTTCAGTTTTAATTATTTCCAGTTGCTGTGACTAACCCAAGCAAATGCAATTGAGAGACGTTTCCCCCTTTAACACAGAGTTTAATGTTAATCTGTTATTCTCGTCACTATATGGTGTTAATGGATGCACCATCTAGTGTGTTTCATGGTACATTTAAAACAGACATCTGGAGAAATAGCCATCAGAGTCCTTATCTCTAACACCTATTGTAAAAACAGACTTAATAAAATGAGAACAAATAACAGCACTGGCAATTACCCTTATCGTGTGTATTCTGGCAAGAAAGGTCACAAGGTTGTTGGTCTGTATATATATGAACTGATTTTCTCTAATACAGTTTTTCACTTGATTTCGCATAGATTTTTAGAGGCTTTTTGTTTGAAGGGAAAGGGGGAGGGAAAGTTGGGTTAAGCCACAATATGTTAGACAATAATCATGTAACTAATACAAGAATCCGGTCTCCCTACCAAGTAGTCATTTATGTTAACAAAGAGAGAAAACCTGTCAAGACTCTCAGAAGATAAAAGGTTCAGCAATTTCACATATTTTACAAATATGTACCCAGGGAAGTTGCAGTCTCAGTTGCTATGCATTACTAGCACGCCAAACTTCAGCTATGATTTTAATATTATTTTTTGTTATAGATCTATTACAGGGAACATAATTTTATTGTTTTCACTAACTTTTGTTTTCTTTTTTCAGATGGGTTCAGCACAGAGCTTATGTTTGTTGTGTGCAGCTGCAAGCATCCTGATGCTCAATAACTGCAGAGGTATAACCAGATAGGAACTGAACTAGTAAATACAAGGAAATAAGTTTAAATCAGTTCACAGTAAAATCTCCTTTTATCACAGGAACTACTATGAAGTCCTTTTCTTTAAAAAAAAAAAAAAAGCTTTTTCCAAGTTTCCTGTAAGGAAATTAATCTTGATTAAATTCAGACATGAACAGAACGTGGAACAAGTTTGCAAGACTATTTCCCTTCTGTACACACTCTAATTCTGGAATAAGGATGCCCTTTTTCTGTCTGATATTAACCCAGCATATGTGTAGAGAATTAATCCAGAATAGCTGTCATAGTTAATTTCCACTGATAGACATGCCCCAAGCAAAAGAAATTCTCTTTTCTTACAGATTTCAGTTAAAGAATAGATGCTTTTTCCATATATTACATCTTAGAAAACCTAATTCAAGTTTTTTTCTCTCTAGAACCCATCTAGGATGCAAATAATTGTCTGCATTCATTCTTTACCTTTGTTTTTAAAACAGTACTACGAACATCACAATGCATCCTCATATTGTATGGGCTAAGAAATATCCTATGGCCCCAGGAAAATAGAAACTAGTTCTATTCCAGCAGAGTATCCTAAGATACACAAGGTTTAATTACAACTTTGATGAATATGTTGGTGAATTCAAAAAGAAAATGAATAAAGCCCTTCTCAGATGAGCTTTGTCTCACATCTACACTACTCTGAACTTAGTGCCTAAAATAGTCTGGAATTTCACCAATGGATTTCTCAAAGTTATAGTCTATTTTAATATCCCTTTATACAAACCAGGCAATACCAGGCTGTTATTACAGAGCAGCATTATTTGGATGAAGTTCATGTTTTTTGAAATAACTTTTTATTTTCCTTGATTTTACAGAAAAGAGGAAAAAGAACTAGATTAATTTGGAGAGTATTCTCATCGGTGCAAGGAAACATCCTGGAGGACAAATAAGCTATTGACATTCTCTCCTCAAGCAAGAAGCTGTCCCAGGAGATCCATAAGAAACAAGAAATAACAACAAAGACTGAAAAACAAATTGGTGAAACCAGAGATAGCTGCAGACCTCTAAATAGCTTTTCACACTGTCGCAGTTACTGTTTGAATTGAGTAGTTTAGATTTGCAAATTGATGGAGAAATCCACTAATTTCTAAAAAAAATCATTGTGAAGAACAGATTTCACATTAAATTCCATTTTAAAATAAATACCTATGCTTCTATTTAGTCTGCAAAGTCACACCTAGTGTAATATTAAGGAGTGTTGAAGGGACAAACCATGGCAGAATTTGAAACATTGCGTTTAATGCTTCAGCAAGGATTCATTGTTTCAGTGCTCACAAGCTTGGTTTCCAACGCTTTGTATAGGATTAGACTGTAAATCACTCAAGCTTGTTAATTAGCTTCTCCTTTAACCTTTTTTACATCAATTCCATGTATCAATACTCTTTGGCTTGGTTTATTAATCTTCCATCGGTCCTATTTACAACAGTGAAAAGTTTAATTCATTACACAGAGGATGAGGGACTTCAGAGATAATTATACATACAAATGTATTTAAACATACACACCATTACAGCAAATTTGGATAATCAAAGAGCTTGTAACTATCAAAGCCTTTAGCAGGCATAAAATGCAAATATTTCATGAAAATTATTTAAAACCGAGCTGTGACTAAACCATATTGGGATGTGCCCTTGGTGAAACCTGCTGTCGCAACCACCCCGCCTTTGATTCTTTCTTGCTCTCTTCACTGCAGGCTGCTGTTGATGTGCAGGTTCGAGTCATAAGCTTCAGCATCACTATGAATATTTCCCCCCTCACAAAGGACACTCTCACGTAAAGAATCTTCTCAACATCCCAGAATATTACAAAGAAACAATAATCATGGCTAATTACTCACTCCCAGTACACTTATTTGTGGTCTAAAATTTCAAAAGAGTGAATAGAAGACAGGTGCATAAATAGGCTTAATTAGAACACCAGAAAATAGTTGCTTTAGCTGTAAATTACTACTTCTACATGCTGTATTTTATTTTTAAAAGTGAATGTGTTGCTCATAAAAGATATAAAATTAGTAGGGCTAGAAATTGACTTCTTTTATTTCACCCCAGAAAAGGCATAACATACTGCCAGTGGTACTGAAAGCTTGCTAACAACATAATGTTAATAGTCACTAATACCTGGTAGGGTAAATTAACACTGCTTGGCATTAGCTGTAACAAGCACTGAGCCCCACTGTCTCTCTTAAAAAGTTTCATTCACTTTCTGTATTTAGTGATTGCTGTTATGGTGCAAATGACATCATTTCTCCCACTATGATTATTTTTCCTTCCTAACTGAGCAAGCCTTGGTCTGTCTTTCCTTTTGGTCTTCTAAGCAGGGATACCACCTTCTTCTGCATTTTCCTTCCAAGGAAATCTTTCATTCAATATTATGTTTCTGTCTTTCTCCTGGTTCAAACAGGAGGTCCCTTCCTTCGTGATACAGGATTTCCCTTCCTATTCTGTGGCCCCCATAAATATTGGATTTTTTCTGAAGGTGCTCACCTTCAGGCTCTTCCTCTTTCACTCAGCAAGGGACAAAGCCTTCAGACTGCACGCCCATGCCTTCCTCTCCTCCCTAGCACTGAGCATAAGCCACCGATGTAGAGGGAAGAGATTCCCCTCTGTCTTCTGGATTTGTTATGCCTCATTTTGCAGGGTGTCTCCAACTGTCAGCTAGATGCTAGATCAGACAATATGAGATGAGAGACAGCAGCTGAAAGCACAAAAGCTTTAACCTGTGTTGAGAGGCTTGCCTTTTAGCTGCAGATAAATCCTCCTTGCTTTCCACTTCCTGCTTGAGCACTTTTGAAGCCTCAGGTCAGATCCATAGATGCAAAAACCTTACCTTCGTCATCGAGCAAAGGCCCAAGACAAAAGCATTTTCTTGCCTTCTGAGGATAAAAAAGTATTTTGATCACCATTAATCTGAGCCAGACTCAAAAACACTTCCCAAAAGACAGACGACACTTCATTTTTATCAACTACACTGAAACTCTCTTAACTGGTGGGTTTTTTTGTTTGTTTGGGTTTTTCATTTTGTTTTGGGTATTTTTGCTTATGTAGTTAATAATAAAATAGATTAACCTTGTTTCCCTTTGCGGGAATGTGCTAACATCTCCTGAAATCAATGCAAAATCACTGCATAGCTGAGTACCTACTTAGTTTGCTGCAGGTTCCAAGGATATCCCTTGCTCTAAGGATGAAAGATTCTAAGATGTAGGAAGTACTGCCTGAAATTCCCTGGCTTATGCACTGGTGTTGGCCTAGGTAAACAGAAAAATACTACACTGGTCCCCAGGTTTATGCAGGTACACAATAGTCCTTGATTAAAAAGAAGCAATAAATTACCAGGAAAATTATGAAGACTGCAGCCTGGTTTAGTACCTCCATCTGTGTCCCACACACTCCTGGTTACTTGATGTGGCTGCAAGTCTTTCCCATTAATGTTGATGAAGGATTATCATTACAGCTTCCTGTGTTTTGTATATATATGAATAAGTGTGTGTGTGCTAGATTCTCTCTCAGAACAGTAAGCACTTGAGGTTTAGTTTTATTACAACACTGTCTTCCGGCTATCTACAATCACATAATACCTTTGAACTTCATTAGGCAACTAGTTAGATTTAAGATTCACTTTTCTCTCTCTACCACACAGACCTGGCATTGTTTCTCCAACATTTCCATCCCTCAGTGTAAGTAGCATTGAATTATGTCCTCTTAACTATAGGTAACCTTTCTTAATTTTTTATAAATAATTGAATATTATAGTCTCTTTTAAGTTGTAGTGTGTCTGGATATTTAATCGGTCCTAGATTTTAAAGAGTCTATCTTCAACAGTAGATATTTGATAGATCCCAAGAGTCTTTTTGCTGCCAGTGAGAACTATCTCTTTGCCTTGTATATATTCAGGCTTAAATATTATCTTTCCAATTGCTTTTTTTCCCTTAACTTTGATTGAGAAAAAAGTCTGTGGCATAATTTGGAAAATAATTTCCTAACTTAATTTCTTATGGTCAGCGTCTAGCAGCTTACAGATTAGTGGTTGACTAGTTGAATGTGTTAGAAAGTCTCAATGCAAAGAATAAGGAAGACAAAAACGAATACTATGTTCCCAGCTGTTCCCTAGATTAATCTGGAAAAACAGTGTAACAATGCAAAGAATAAGGAAGACAAAAATGAATACTATGTTCCCTAGATTAATCTGGAAAAACAGTGTAATGTCAATATGGTTTACAGTGGCTGTATAAGCCTAGTTGAAACAGATCCTCAAGCATGAAAAGTATTATGTAGGTGCAAGTACTGATAACATTTCAGCAAAATTATCTTCAGGTACAACATAGCTGTTCTAGACCTCTAATACACTTCTTGACATAATATCTCATTACTGCACGCATATTCTCTATTAGCGTCCGTTGCAAAAGCAAACCACATTCAAGTTCCTCTGGACATCATTTCAGGATACATTTTCCAGATGTCATTGTCACATGCTCCTTGTTTTTTCTATCAGCTGTCAAACATAAGGGTGAAGTCTTTCTTGTCCTGAAGGTTTCTGCACACCTGGAAAAGGATATCAGAGACCTCTGGGCTTATAAAGGTACATATGACTGGTCTGAAGCACACAGATTGTCCCAGTATGCTCCAGAGGATCACTTAGCACACACGTAAATACTTGGGAGGGTGTATTGGGATCTCAGCCCAATGGGCATTGGGTTTGTGTCAGATGTCCTCGTCTGCCCTGCAGAAAGGCGATCTGGTCCTTGGCATCCCTGCGTGATGCTGAGGTGCATCCAGTCCGGGCCTGGTTATTTGGAACATCTCCTTCCACGGCATTATATTTTACTGTCTGATTTACTTTACAGTGCTAAGGTTATAGGTACCATTAAAATTAGCACCCAACACTGCACAAGGCTCTCTAATCTGTCCTTCTCTATGTTGTGAACTATTAAATGTCACTCTGGTAATCTCTAAAAAGCTCATAGGCTGTAGCTTTACATATCCCATGGAAAGGCATGCTATGGGTCACAGAGGGAAGTAGCTGAGACGTCCCAGCTACCCAGGACTGACAAGAGCAAGGACAGATTCAGAGAAATGCCCCCATAGCCACTGCTGAGCCAAGAGCAAGCTATAAAAGGGGGAGGGGGATCCCCCCCGACTCCTTCATCCTCCCCGAAATACTCCTTCCCAGGCTTGAGCTGGCCATCACAGCCACTCAGATGAGCTGGTGGGTGCCCGGAGGGAGGCTATGTGCCCCTGCAAAGCAGCAGCCCCTCCATTCGGGTGCTGCTTCCAGCATGGCAGGGTGAATAACAAGTCATGCTTCACTGCAAAGGCACACCAGAAACCACAGAACAAAAGTATTTAAAGAAATCAAATGTAGCCCAAGAGGAAAATTTCCTTAATTTACCTTGCAGGTAAGCATCTGAACCCAAGCTTTTCAAAATTATTTCTGCCTGCATTTGGAACTATAAGAACCAGTGCTCCAAAGGGTGGGGAAAACAGAGGTTCATGCTTCCACAGGTCCCAAGACCAGGAATAAACACCCTAGCTCACTTCTGTTTCTTCATAAAAATATCAGATCCAAGCATTTTAAAATTTGGGATTTTATCAGATTATTGATTTTAAACAGCAGCATGAGCTTGAGATAGTCATGTACAGGAAAAAAGGGAATTAATTTCTTTCTTTCTCCTCCATGTGCCACTCAGGAGTTGTTTCAAATAGGATTATTTTGTCATTCAAGTTTCAAGGTTAAGATTTGCTCTTATTTATGACTGTAACTCTAAAATCCTTCAAACCAGTAAACTATCACAGTAATTCCAGAAACAAAGGACGCATAATGAAAAAACTGAACTGAGAATTGAGAATCCTGTGGGCCATGAGGAGTAGAATATATTAACATTCACCTCTAAACACTTTCCTCAGTTGCATATATATTAAAAACATAATAATAAAAAAAATCCTTCAAGCATCTGTGAGATTGCAAGTTGGTGTCCTTTTGAGAAACACAAATCACTCTTTGTATTTCTTCTCTGCGAGGGTTTGCAGCAGAACAAAGGCCCAGTAAACAGTGATGAATGGCTCTTCCTTCTCACTGGGGGAGCAGCTTTGGAGAGCCCACATGCTAATCCTGCCCTTACCTGGCTGAAAGATAAAACGCAGGGTGAAATTCTCTGACTTTCAACCCTACCAACCTCCTCTGGCTGAATGAGCCACTTCTGTTCACATGTGAGTTGTTAAAGCATTTTGTTTTCCTCTTTCATTTTTTGCCTTTGAAGAGGGAGTAAATTGCAACTACCCATGCCTATTATTAAGACCTGAAGAGAAAATGTTTAAATTAAAGATTGTACAAACATTCAAGCAGCAGTGTAATAAGCTCCATTTGGGAGGCAATGTAGCAAGTTCAGTATTTTTTATTTGGTTCATTACTTAAAACTAAATAACAATTGCTAGTTTTATTGCTGCCATTTAACAATGCTGGGATTTTCTCTGTTGGTGTTGAAATGTAGCATGATTTCAATTTTTTTTCTCCTTGACATTTTACTCTACTAGTTTAATATTGATCAGCAGATATATATTGTAATCTCTGCTTCTGCAAGCTGTAACAAAGCAAGAAAACACACGCAAAAAAATACTCTTTGGAGAAAACCTAACTACACTGTTCTTTATTGTGAAATAAGGCTTTCATCTGAGGCTACTATATCCCTCAGGCTTTATCTCACTTGTTACCTTGAGTGAATTACTTAATGATGGGAGGCAAACCTTTGCTAAAAGGTAATGTGGTGTTAGACCAAAATTCTAGCAAATTACTTATCATTTCTGAAAAGGACTGTAAAAGGAAGTGCCACCTTCCAAAGGTGCTATTTTGGAATATGTTAGAAACAGATCAGAGTAAAAGACCAATTTTATTATCCACCCATTTGTCTGTCTATACATTTCTGTCTGTCTGTTTACTTCTCAGAAGCTCATTCCATTCTAGCCCTCAGAAAGAAAATAACATGTTCACTTAGAAATGTTTTTTTGCACCAAACACTTGCCATGATCCCAAACATTTAAACAGAGACACTGATAGAGATGCAGGATTACCTTGGCTTGAGTTTTGAAATGGAGTGTCATGATCAGCTGCCTGGAATAGCCACTCTTTCATGCAAGATGCTACAGATGACCCAAGGACAGTTTGTGCCTGCAGTGACTCTGAGACCTCCAGAGTCAGCAGCAACTTTATTACTTTCATGGATGTTGTAGAGACAGAAAAGTGAAACTTCAGCACTACTCAAACTGGCCAGGGGACTGGGACAGATGAAAATATTTCTGAATCTCTTTATTGCCTTCTTTTTGGCTGAGACCATAGGTAAGACACAGCATGTGTGGCAAAGCTGGGGGATGCTTGGGTGCCAGTAGTTTCTCCAGAAGTCAGAATTCCTGAAACCTTGCAACTTTGGGCAAATAGTCTAGAAGGCTTGTGGAGTCTCTCTTACCATTTTAATGTGATTGTTGAAATCTCAGTGCTGGTAATGCCATAAATAATCTGAAAGAAATAAAGTCAGTTTGTTTTTCCAAAACTTTTGTTCAATTATAGCACTACCAAAATTTTTCAGAATGTGTTCTCTTCAGTGGAAAGCATCCTTGAAAGCACTGTTCGATATGGTACAAGAGACCATGGTTTGGGAAGTACTAGAATAAGTGACTTAATTTTAGGCAAAAGGGGAATGAATCAACAATGGCTGTAACTAAGAACTTGTTCTAGTTAAAAGGAAAGCAGGCTGAAAGAGAGATCTAGTGCTCCTCTGCCCTAGGAACAGCGAAGTCATTCCTCACAGGACTTCTCTGGACTGTAAATCACTTTATAAATGCAAAATGCCTCGGCACAGTCCCAGAACAGAACAACTCTTGCTGCGAAGAGCTATCAACTTGCTTTGCAAAGTAGAACTTGACATCTGGGATAGTCTATAAACACTGAGAAGAACAAGCTGGGAGCACAACCAAAAGCACAAGCCCATTCTTGCAAAGTACAGATGGGGTCTACAGAAATACCAAACCAGAAGGAATGAGTAAGTTACTCCTCTCCCCCTCTATCTGTCTCTGTTTTTAACAATCCTGAGCTTTAGAAATGCCAGCTTTTTTAATCTATAAAACCATCTGTGTAGCTTTTCTCAGTGGTATCCTTTCACTTACATCCTGTGTCATTGCTGTGTCTGTCTCTCTTGATGTTGATAATGTTGTTGGCAGCTTCTCTTGAAGTTTCCTATGAGCATACTTTGAATGACAAAGAGATGTGAGAGGAAGGGTGGCCAATGCAAAGTGAGTACAGAGATGATTTTTATAGCTTTGTACATATAGAATAAATTTAGTTCTGTCTTGGTCTGTTTTTCTTCAGCAGCAAAATTTTTAAACCATGGAAAATTTTGCAAGAATGGGCAACTTCCCCCTGCCACTTCTCCTCTGCCCTGCAGGACGTTTCTTGGGGAGGACCTCAAAGCACAGCAGAAGTCTGACTATCGTGATACCATTGTTGGTTGTGTGATTATTTGACAAATAAGTCTCCACAGTGCTTTCACAAGCTTTGCAAGAAGAGGGCCCTTTGGGTAACCAACTGAGGCAGGGGATGCTCTTAAAATCAAGGTGTTTCTTTTAAATAATAATTTAACTGTTTAGTTGTCATGTAATCCAGACAGTTAAATAATACATACTGAGCTGTCCCTCTGTGTGTCAAGTCTTTCTTTTTGCACAGACTAAGTGTCCCAAAGCCACTTAACTGTAGCCCAAAGTCTAAAATCCCTTTATTTCCCTCATCTTGCCAGGAATCCACACTAGCACTTGTCATGGTTTAACCCCAGCTGGCAACTAAGTACCACATGGCCGCTCACTCACTCCCCACCCAGCAGGATGGGGGGGAAGAGAACGGGGAGGGTAGAAGTGAGAAAACTTGTGGGTTGAGATTAGAACTGTTTAATAATTTAAATAAAATAAATTAAGAAGAAGAAGACTGCAATGAAAAGAAAGATAACAGAGGGATAAATAGCACCTAAGAAAGACAAGTGATGCACATTAAAACATTTCTTCACCACCAACCAACCAATGCCCAGCCAATGCCCAAGCAGCAGCCCTCCCACCAACTTTCCAGCTTGTTTATTGCTGAGCATGACATCACATGGTGCGGGATATCCCTTTGGTCAGTTGGGGTCAGCTGTCCCAGCTGTGTCCCCTCCCAACTTTTTGTGCATCCCCAGCCCACTCGCTGGTGGAGTGGGGTGAGAAGCAGAAAAGCCCTGGACTCTGTGACAGTAATTAAAATATCCTTGAATTATCAACACTGTTTCCAGTATGAATCCAAAACACAGCCCCATACCAGCTACTGCAAAGAAGATTAACTCTACCCCAGCCAAAACCAGCACAGCACTTTTCCTTGAAAATCATTCATTTTGCTGTTTATGTCTCTCTGGTGCAGAAACTGTGCTGGTTGTGTGAGGAGGGGTTAATTCCATGGTTAACCTTTCTTGCTCTTTCTGCCACAGCAGATGAGTCAGCTTCAAGATCAGGAGGCCAGGGAATAGGACAGTGAAGAAGCTGTCAGCTTTAAAAATATATTCTGTTCTGCTCAGTTCTCTTCTCTTCACTCTCTTCTTTTCTCTTCTCCCTCCTTCTCTTCTCACCATGTCATTTCCATGCCATCCAGTCTGTATCATCAGCCCAGTGACCTGACTCTTCCTGATCAATTTCCCTTTAGCCCTTGGCAAAATTAGCAAGCCAGACAACTACAGTCTGTCCAGCAACAGTGTCAGGGCTGGGCAGCCTCCTCCACAGAGAGGCAATAAAACAGGAACAGCAAAGCTGCCCAGAAGAATAGCTGGGCATCGTTAGCACTGATAATCCCTATTTCAAAGGATAACAGAGGACAAGACCCCTTCACGGTCTCTCATTCTGGCATTGGGAGGTCTGCACGTCCTGGAGCAGAACCAGGCTGCCTGGGGCACAAGCTACTTGCAGGCAGCAGACGCGGGTGCTCTGCCCAATGCAGCCCCTCCACTTACCTTCCTGGCCTTGCAGCGCCAGCAGCTAGGACAGATGTTCACTGCTGGATGTGGACATTGCTCCAAGCCCATCTCCTTGCTGCTCCTGGCACACGTGGAGTGTGTTCTAATGTGTCTCAGTCTGTATTTTCCCTGACAGGGAATAGACACTTCTTTGAGGAAATAATAAAGTGACTGCTTTCTATGTCTTCAGCTCTCTACCTGCCAATGAAAACACAGACAGGACAAGAAAGGATTTGGCCAGCGTTTTCTCTGTCTTGGGTATCTCCTGGTGTCCTGCAACATTTGTGCTGGCTGGATGGATAGGAAGAAGGACTCCTCATGCTTCCTCCATCTCTATGACTCTTCCCATATTTTCCCCAAGATTTATAATAAACTTAAGAAACTCTTTCTGCCTCATTGGCTAGGAAATAAGATCATTCTCATGGGAATGACCTACCACAAGGTCTTCAAACTCAGCAATCCAAGGAAGTCAAGATTGGCTTTCAACAGCAGGGACTCACAAAGGGTTTTCTGAGTCCCCTTCTGCAATGTCTCCCCACAATCTCCGAGGAACTCTTCTCCAACACACAACACCAACAATAGCATGGCTGAAGGTTATTCAAAGCCGCTGCACTGTCCTGAAGGGTACCACAGAGATGGGCTTCCTGACAGACAATTGCACATTAGCCTACACCACGGCAGTTAGACTGGTGGGATTTATTGCACACATCTTATCCACGCATTGTGAAATGATCTACAAAAAGAGATCAGCAAAAGAGTTTTGTCAAATGAACAATTCTACTCCATGTTCTTTATCTTAGAAATTGCCATACAACAGGGCAATTTCAAAGGGTAAGAAGAATTTGATCATCTTCCCTGAATAAATCTAAAAAGAGGCAACTACTCCTCATCTTTGCACATCCCCAAGTGAAAAAAAAAGTAACTCAAATAATGTCACGGTGATCCTGAGTTGTTCTCTGAGGCAATGGGTGCCACCTTCCTTATGCTCTAACATTTAAGACCATCTCCTAAAATACAGTGCTCTTCTTTGAAATCAGCTGGAGCAATCCCTACACTTAACAACTTGCCTCCTAAGAAATCTTATCCCAACAGGATAGGTTAAAGTTTAAATTATTGCACACAAGGGCTGACGCTCTGTCTCCATAGTATTCCCTAATGGGAACAAACCTTCTCTTTCTAGACCAAGGGACAAAACTGAGGCCCTGAGACCTTGCTGCCCTGGCATATTTAGAGTCCTTGCAACCCTCCACTGTCAGAAGTCCACAGCCTTTTTCCTTGCTTTCCATTCACCCCCACAGTCAAGGTTTTTTGCAATGAAAAGATCCAGCTCTTCTCACAGACATCACAGAGTGCAGAATTTCAACCCTCAAGTTACCTTCGCACAGTGTCTTCAAACACCTGTCTGATCTTTGCCAACAATACTGTTGTTACAAGTCTCCAGTTGTGTAGTTATCAGCCATGTATTTAATTGGAACATGCTGGTTTAAATCCAGCTTCTATCTGCTTGCCTGCCATTGTACTTCCACAACTGATTGTGAACACAAATACTGTTTCTCAGCAGTTAACAAAACTGATTGCATCAGCAAAAATTCATTTTAAAATTCATTAAAAATCAGGATTATTAATGTGTTGCATATTTTTGCACAGTCTGGAAACCTTTTGCTGGGACAATGTTGTGCTGGGAAAAACAAATCCCATGCCACAGCTTCTGTAAGTTTGCTGACTGGTCCTTCCCTTCCCCCTGCAAAACTGTGCTCCTAGCTCTGATGAGATATCCCTCAACAAGAAAAGCAGATGAGGTATCTCGTATTTGTGAGTGCAGAAGGGAGGAGACAGAGCATTTTCCTGTAAAAGGCAGGTACTTGCAGTTGGTTCTTTACAATTATTTCAGCAATATTTTTCTGGCAATAATTCATCCAGTCAAAAAAAGCTGAAAAATACAAGTGCAGAAAAGCAAAAGTCCTGGCCTGCCCATTTGTAGATAAGCAGCAAAACACATCCTGGTTTCAGCAGTGCAAACTCATCCTAATATTACTGATTATGGGATACAGGCTGTCCTCCACTGACCAAGTCCAAACTCAGAGCACTCGCTTCCCCAAAATGGTATTTTATCTGCTAAATTGAAAATCCTACCATTTGAAAGAATTTCTCTAGCTTAATGTGACATCATGTGTTACTCCTACAATGCTGAATAAATCCAGTTAATACGTTTCTTCTGTGGAGCAGGATGGAGGCAGATGGACAATGAAATCCAAGAAAGCAGGGCAGGACTGTGGTTTTACAAAAACTATGTTGTACCCCTTTGCTTAATGATAACCTGAGAAACAGACGGTTGTTATGTGGCATAGCAGAGGGTAAATACCCTGTTCTTCAGGAAAATAACCAAAAAGAAAAAAAGAGTATGGAGACAACCTGCCTTGGGCACAGTGATAGTACGGGCACAGCCTCAGAAGCACGGGGCAGAGTTAAGCAGAGGCCAGGGGCCACAGTTTAAAACAGCTTTGACTCATCTTCTCATCAACCCCACTTTGAGCTTTCCACAAGCCAGAGGATCTTGACTGGGATGCTTCAGTGACAGCCCAGCATGATCCCCAGTGCATCAGGTGCTTCCAAGTGCTGCAGCCCCACACTGCCACGTCCAGCCTGGACAATTCTCGCCCCCAGCAGCTTGTGTCCATCACACTTTGGTCATCTCAAAGCAACACCAGTCTCTCCGCTGAACAAAAAACAGCTCCTCAAGTCCAGCTGGGCTCACGCAAAGGAAGTGGTGGCAGGCACCACGCAAACTCACTGGTGGCCTTAAAGGAGTTGCTGGGATCTCAGTGCACTCAAAGTCCAAAGGTGCTTCTGAGGTCACTACCTGTGACCAGAGTGCTGCTGACAGGCTTATCAGTCAAAAAACTGCATGAGGGACAAAAATTGTTATAATTATGCAAAAATAAGGCTCCTAAAAAGCAATGTTCATTGCTTAGGAAGATAAGGGGAGTTGTTGTGTCAGAATCTGATCTTTCTACCTTGTGTTTGCAGCCTGTAGTGCTCACTGTCTTCAGACCCAAGGGCCTAGTCTGGCTTTTTAACTCATAATTCCCTAATGTACATACAGTTCATTGAACATTTGAGATCCCCTATCAGAATTTAGTGATGCTATCCTACTGATGTATAAACATTGCAATAACTTGTATATTTTCATCTGCAGGAGATAAAAGCATACAGGTACTTAGCAGTGAGAGACCCTTGGATATGAGAGCATCTCAACAGTTCTCTGCATTGAAATCTCAGAGCTGCAATCCATACTAAGGTTTCAAAATACTGAACAACTTTATTATTCTTCTGTTTGTTTCATTAGCAGGAAAATGCAAGCTCTTTCATGTAGAGTTACTGATAACAAAAGCTGGCTAGTGCCAAATGCCCTGCTGAATTCACAGTGGGGCTTGTGGAATGGGATTGTATAGCAACAAATGCCAACCGCCTCATGTCTCACTGAATTATAGATTTTGGAAGACTGTTTAATAAGAAGGAAAACAAGTAAAATGGTTTCCACTGAATTTTACACATGTATGAAAACCATGGGACTGACATTGACAACATATGTCAGGAAGATTAAGTTATTTTTTCACACTCCTTTTAAATTTGAGCCCTTACTTACAACATGCATTACCTCCGCTTAGGTTACATATAAAGATATAATTAATATACAAAACATCCAGCCAGTCACTTTTTTAAAAGGTCTAATACCTTTTTTTTTTTTTCCCATAGGGAAATGATTGTTTTTTCCTCCACGTCTCATGATTTTTCCTTCACGTCTCATGATTTTTCCTTCAAAGGCGTTACCACATTTCCAAAACAGGAATGACTGCAGTGGGTTTCTTCACTCTGTACTTCAGTTGTTTGTATGATTCTGTGTTTACCATTTACATTCAATTAATTTGAATTAGTCCGCAACATGAAGTTTTAAGCAATTCTGCATCGGTGAAACATGAGAAGGTCTTAGTTTGTTCAGTATTCCATCCATCACTGGAGTGGGAGTCACCTTCTGCTGCAGTAGGTATGCTCAGCACGGTGCACAATTAATGCCATGGTATTCTTCTGGATTTATTCAGCATTGCCTTCTGATGTGTTCTGCTCTGGGTAGCTGAAAACTTATACCAATTTTATACAAACTCCTGCCGTTTCCATCCACTCAGGATTAAAGCGAACTGTCTGCAAGATTAAGCTCTACAGAAAAGAACAAGTGAAATAAATGAGAGGGCATCCAGCATCCTGGTAATTACTGTGCTTGTGTATGCGCACATAGTCTGTGTGTGGGTGCATACGTGCGTGGATATGCCTTATTAGCAGCAAGGCCACTACAAGAACTACTCAATAGTAAAGTCACCCAGGATTTCCCTGCTTCTTCTGCTAACAATTTTGCTAGACTTTAACCTGTTGGGCTGATGTATTATAGGCAGATTCTCCTGCAGGCTATGTACTTAGGGAAATATCCAACTCTGACTGTTCATTTTTTTTCCTAAGAACAAGTTTAATGAAAAATATATACCCTGGCCTCATCTTCTTGAAAGGTTAACAGATCATTTGCTACTCTGGTGCAAATTAACCCAAATTTGCCCATGTTGCATGCCTTCCTAAGACTGCAGTCTGAGCACACTTAGCACAGGAAAGCAGTTAAATTGCTCAAGGAGTCTGTGCTTTTTGGGCACAGTGCCTGCTGGGTGCAGTGGCATCACCCAGCAGCTGCTGCTCAAGGCTGCTGCAGCTGGGCTGGGGATGGTCTCCAGGGCTGGCAGCAGAGCCTCTGGTTGGCTTGCTCTTGGTGGCATGGGGATGAAACTGCCCTCTTCAGCTGGAGCCAAGGATGGGGAGTAGGGAGCCAGCTGCCCACAGAACATGTGCTGCGGAGGGGACCAGAGGACAAGCCTGTGTCTGTCTAGAGCACATTTGCCTCCAAGAGCTTGGAAGGCAATTTGAGCTGCAGCACCTTCCCCGTCAGCAGATAGCTGTGACAGCTGCCAGTGAGGTTTTTAGCAGTGAACCACGTAAAGGCTATTGCTAACGCTATCAGCTTTCCACAAGGGTAATTAGCAGAGATCTTTGGTGGCTGAAATTAGTGGAACCTCTGGACTTTAATCTTCCTGTGTCTTTTCATTCCACCTGAAAAATGAAGATAACAATGTCCCCTCATCTCAGAGAGAAAAAACAGAATTCACCACTATTCACGAGCCACTTGAAAACAATAGCAGTGACTGCCACCAAAAAGCTGCTGCTGAAATTAATAATTATGTATCCGGAGCACAGCTTGAATAGAGTGCAATACCTGAGACATCAGGCCACGTGCTGAAGTATGAAGATAAAACAGAATATTGAAAAGCTGCCCAGCAAGTGATCCTAATCCATCCCAGGCACCTGTGGGTAAAAAGCATGTAGCTGTATGATCAAGCACTCATCATAATGCAAAACCAGAACAGAACTCAATTAAATGTGCACAGGCAAATTTGATTCTTACATTTCCTAAGTTTTAAGAGCTTGATTTTGTAAACAATCATATCCTTTCAACACATATTTTTGAGCATGTTGTATGTATAGGTTTTTATGGTGTGTACAAGTACTAGCACATAAACACACTTACTTCCCTGATTTGGCTTCCACCTCATTCTGGAAAAAAAGTATTGCCTATAAGTTATTCCTATATGAAAGAGAGAAAGAGAGAGAAAGAAAGAAAGAATGAAAGAAAGAAAAAAAGAAGGAAAGAGCAGAGGGTACTACTCAACCTATTAAAGTGAACAGTACAGCTAGTGATTATTACAACCTGATTATCATAGCAATCTCAAAATCTTGATTACACGCTCAATTCCTTCAAATGTCATAAATATCTTCGGGTGCACATTTGCTTATGCCAGTAATTTCAAAGTTTAGCACACCTTGGTACACTGAAGACAATCAGGACAATCACTTTTAGCTGTAGAGAGAGCTAGCTCATCCTATGCAATTGAAACCATCTCAATAGATGTTGTTTGCAACCCTCTTAAAAATTTCCCAAATGAAGCAGCTTGTTTTAGCTACTTGGAAAATCAGTCTTGGGAGAAATTCAGCTCTTAGCTGGGTTTTACTGCAGGACAGCAGTGGCAGATTAGCCATCTGCATCAGAAAATTGCCAGCTATTGTAGCTAAGGTGGCAGTAACAGGAAGGGGGACAGTTGGAAGGAAGAGTCCAAGTGTGCCCGCAGGGGCCCTGAAATATGTAGCTCCACTGACTAAAAATCAGTAAAGCATTTTCTATTCTCAGTCACTGCCACATCGGCTTTTCTGGGTTTCACAAGTTGCAGAGGAGGGATTTATCCTTGACTTGACCCCACTTCTGACAACTCTGTAAAATCCTGGTTAATGTGCTGCCAAGTACCTCCTTAGTGACCGCAAACACTACCGGGACATCCTCGGTTTGCTGCCCACCATGTATTTGTGGAAGAGGACACCTACAGACATACACCAACCTCAAGTAGCACACTTGTGGGAATTAAGAAAATACCATCCCAACATAATTTTTTCCTTGCCAGAATTCCTCAACTGGCTGTAAATGAAATGGTACCAATAAAAATGGCCCAAAATAAAGATTCAAAGTCATTATTGTGAACATTTAAACTATTTAGGATTACTAAGCAATTTGTGCAAGTTAATTAGAGGCAGTAAGTTAAATGCAGTTTTCTACTATTTAATCAAGCCAAGCCTTTTGTTCAGGAAGGATTCACAAATACCTGTAGCAAGCACATACTTGTCTTGCACTCCTGATGTTCTCTCCAGTACTGAAATATCTAGACCTTGAAGCAGAAGTGACTTGGCAGTGCTGTACTTACTGAAAATTACTGCTTAGGTAGGTTTGTCCAGAGTTTCCCAGTGAAACTGCTGACCATCCTATAATCCAAATATGTTTTCATTAAATCCTAAAGCCACCTTCATTATTGGAAAAAGAAGAAGTCCTTCCCTTTCTTTTTTTTTTTTTTTTTGGACAGGAATTAAAGCTTATCTTGTAAACACCAGCGAGGATTTATTATCTAAATGAGTTCTTCCTGTGGTGAACTTCTCAGTGACCTGCCTGTCAATACTAATGAAATCAACCCATCTTTCTTGTTTTGAGCAGTGGCTTTAAATTCCTAATTGAGTCCTTGCGGCCATGTACCATGCCTGACCAGTCAAAGCTTCTACCTCTAATGAGTTTAGACCACCTCAAACTTTGAAAAAGGGTACAGTAGCTACCTCTGAACTTGGTGAAGGCAACAAAGTTGCAAAAAAAATCTAAAATAAATCTGCATACTTTATCTGGCTGAAACAGTTCTTAACATTCCTAACACGAAATGGTAAAATATAGACAACTCATTGCAAGATTCCTTATCAGAAAGTTATCACTCCACGCTGAAGCAATGCAGCAATTTTTACATCGTGGTAATGAAAGTGGGCAGTGAGAACATCTACAAATCAAGAATATTATCTTAAGCAGACATCTTCTGATTAAGGTAGAAATTACACTAGTTTCTGTCTTCCCCTACTATACCTAAGTATAAATGTATTGTGAGGGTATCTGATTTACAAGTTATTTAGGTCTGGAATTGATACCCTCTCCAGTGAAGGATTAATGTATCAGAAGAAAATGGAAAGACTCTATTGGTGATGATGGTTATTCAAAATATAATTTTTCCAAGTTGCCAAACTCCTTATTCCATACTTTGCTATTACAAAAGCTTGTATAATGTGAATTAGAGAAAGAAAACGAGGGTTGTATTCACATCCAGACTTCTAACTGTTACCATTTCAAAGGGCCATGAGGTACCTGTAGGTACAACTCATTCTTTTTCTACCAGTGCATTTAGAGGTTTATTCATCTTGCAGAGAGTTTATTTGTTATTTTGCAGGCTGGACTGTGATGGAACTTTGCAGGTAGCTGTTCTGAGTGGAGTTTGATTTCCCGCTGTCTCTCTTCATCACCTCTCTCCTTTTGTAGATTCCCCTGCCATTCTCCTGCTTGTATCTCTGAACAGTGGGCATGCTTTTCTTTTTAAAAATTAATCCTACTGTGAGCTCACTTAACGGGATTGAACATTTGTGATTTTGCTCTTCAGCAGGTCTTTCGGCTTTTGAAGAAAGAGTTCAGAGCTAGCCACTGTGTTCTGGCCATTGCTGCTTCCCTCCAAAATGAACTTCATTTACAGTTTTTTTCCATGCTACCTCCTTGTCTCAACACCTTTGAGAAGTGACAGTGTTTCTGGTAAGCTGTACATGCAGATATTTGGGTTGCCTTTTAATTCTGACTCTCCATCCAAGAGACCTCCTGTTTGTGGCAAACACCTGTTGAACCTGGTAGCCAGCAGGACTGGGACACCATATCGGAAGTCTTGTACAGTGGACTCTTTCCAGGCTTAGGAGACAATGATGTAACTCATTTTGGGTTTTCTCACCACAGCATTTGGGTGTTTCCTCTCCTAGGGAGCCTACTTCTGACAGACGTTGCATTGTAGCCCTGCTGTACAAATGTATGCTTATGCCCTAAAACAATATGCACTACTGCTCTTAAAAAGCAATATTACTTCTCAAATGACAGCTTGTGGTCATTTCTCATTGCACTGTATCAGACATTGACAGCTGGCAAAATTGCTATTTTTTGCTCTGCCACTGGACTCAGTGCCATACTGGTGGTAGCTACAGCCTGGTAAAGCACCTTAGTCATAGAATCATAGAAGCATAGAATGGTTGGAATGGACCTTAAAGATCATCTAGTTACAACCCCCCTGCCATCAGCAGGGACACCTTCCACTAAGCCAGGTTGCTCAAAGCCTCATCCAGCCTGGCCTTGAACACTTCCAGGGATGGGGCATCCACAGCTTCCTTGGGCAACCTGTTCAGTGTCTCACCACCCTCACAGGAAAGAATTTCTTACTAATACCTAATTGAAACCTACCCTCTTCCAGTTTGAAGCCATTACCCCTTGTTCTGTCACTGCCTGCCCTTGTAAAAAGTCCCTCCCAGGTTTCTTATAGGCCCCTTCAGGTATTGGAAGGCCACTATAAGATCTCCCCGGAGCCTTCTCTTCTCCAGGCTGAACAGCCCCAACTCTCTCAGCCTGTCCTCAGTGGAGAGGAGCTCCAGCCCTCTGATCACCCTCGTGGCCTCCTCCGGACTCATTCCAGTAGGTCCTTTTTATGTTGGGAGCTCCAGAACTGGACACAGTGTGGTCCCATGAGAGCAGAGCAGAGGGGCAGAGTCACGTCCCTCAACCTGCTGGCCACGCTTCTCTTGATGCAGCCCAGGATACGGTTGGCCTTCTGGGCTGCAAGCACACATTGTCTGCTCGTGTTCAGCTTCTCATTGACCAGTACCCCCAAGTCCTTCTCCTAAGGGCTGCTCTTGATCCACTCTCTGCCCAGCCTGTATTTGTGCTTGGAGTTGCCTCTACCCAGGTCCAGGACTTTGCATATGGCCTTGTTGCACTTCATGAGGTTAGCACGGGCCCACCTCTCAAACCTGTCAAAGTCCCTCTAGATGGCATCGCTTCTCTCCAGTGTGTCAACCAAACCACACAGCTTGGTGTCGTTGGCACCACTTGGTGTCATTAGTCCTCTCTGACTAATTTCTATTTTGCTCTTTTGGTCCCTCCTTCGTTCACTCTAAAGCCCATCACATTCCTTTGTCAGTGCTCTGTTGTCCTCCTCAACCTAACATGCTTACATAGGATTAAGTATTTGATATACTGCATCTCTTGAAAGAAATATTCGTGACTTGGAGCAGAGATATTATCTTTTCACCTCATATTTTACTTATTGCATGGCAATGCTATTTCCATGGTGTTCTTTAAAATTCTCTTCCAAGAATAGAGAGGTATGAGTTCAGGGCTTTCTGAACCATGCTTAGACAGCACCACTCTTACATAATGTTCTTTAAGACAGTTGTCAGATACATTATCAAGTACCACACTGTACAGTGGAAAGAAATAAACCGGGAACTGTGAATTACATATTACTTGTCACCTCAGGCCATGTATTCAGGCAGTTCTTATCCATTGGTTTCTGAAAGGTCAAAATTAAGCTGGATGTTTCCACCACCTTTACAGTAATATTATAAATTTTGCTGTGATTTAAGGGGATCTAGCCATGCTCTCTGCAGGCTTAAGATGCAAAATTACAATATTTTGTCTTTTATATGCCAATTACATTAAAAGTAACTTTGGTGTAACAGCACTATTTTTGAAACCTCTACTGGAAGGTCTCAGTCTATAGACTCAGTTATCAGGCTTTTGCATCACCCAGAAGAAACCGACTACAAATGCAGAGATATGAGTTGTATTAGGGACAAGATCAGAAGAAGAAAAGCCTCTATTCTTCATTGCATTCTCAGCTGCTGACTTTAAGCAGCACCCAAGCTAAGGGATCACTCCCTGGGGCTCCATGGCATGTGGGAGCAAGAAAGACGTCTGAGGATACACACTTCAGAAAAATAGCAAGGAGGGGTTTGGGACTGAAACTATAATGAGCTGAACTTGCCTTTGTTACACTAATACAACTTCCTCAGATCTCAATGACTCACAGAAGTGTAAAAGGAAGCTGAGCATTGTGATTTGCACATTAACACTGAAATTTGTTGCTCCAAAAGGAACGTCTGGGAAGTGATGATCACACAAGCTATAAAGCTTATTTTGAAAACAGAGGGATTTTTGAAAACTAGGCTAGAGGTTACGACCAATGAGATTGGTATTGAGATGCAATAGCTACAGAAAGTTAAAGAAAAGCTGAAGATGTGATAGAAGAAGAGAGATACACAGTAGAAAGCTGACTTCTAGCATAGTGCCAAATGAGGAGGCAAAGAATACTTTACTGCACAATTAAAGTTACAAAGAATAAGGCAAGAGTAGCTTAGTGTGCTTCAAGTCAAAGCTAAAGACAGTGTCCATGATCACAAAAGCTAAAGACAGTGACCGTGATCAGAAATTATATCACTCTTCCATGAAAATAAGATTTAGTGGAGATTTTTAATAGGTTTGCTCTGGAGCATTCTATTAAAAGAAGCACAGAAAAATCAGGTTGTCCTGGGTTTTTTCAGAGATGCTCTTGTCTTTTTACAGAAAAGCGCTCCTAGTTCTTCCTCAAATTGTTACTGTCTGTCATTGGCCACTGCCATTTAAAAAGCAGAGTATTTCTCTTAAGTGCTTTTTGTTCCCAAAGCACCTTGAACCTAAAAGAAATGGAGGCCTTTAGAAAGTTAATGGAAGTTTCAGGTGCTCAACACCTGTGAAGAGAAGGCTCTGGTTTTCTAGTTTCTCTCAACTCCCCTTTAAGTTATCTTTAATAAAAACATAATGTTGAATTGTTCACACTAATGTACACATACAGCACCCTGGTTCAGCCATGGTTCTCATCTTCTGTTTCTGATGTTTGTGATACAACCCTTTATTTCTGTTTCAGAAAGCTGAGAGGCAAGAGTAAGACTTTCTGTAACAACACAGAAAAGACGGGAATGTCAAAAGCTGTACAACAGATTCAAAATAGACAGTCACCTGATGCCTGTTCCATTCCTGGATTTATGCTGAAATATGGGGGAGAGTGCCAATGCATTTGTTGAATGCATAAAATCTGTGAGGCTGTCTGTCAGGTGGGAATCAGTCAGAAAGCCTGGAGCAAGGATACCCATAATTATGCCGTCAAAAGGCTTGCAATAAGCAGCAGAATATTTTATTTGCCGTCAATTCTACAAAAGGTCTTTTATAACATCTGTGTCAGCAGATTCTAGGTCCCAAGAGGTGCCACTTTTTGAAAGCAGCAGGGAACTCAGTAAGGGTTTGTGGTGTGTTTGCCAAGTACATTCTGTGGAAAATCTCACTGGTTTAATGAAGTTATAGGTGGCAGAGGGCATCTCAGTTTTGCCTGCATTTGAGGCACTAATTGTTTCTCTAGGTGACTTGGACTTTCATGTTGACAGAGGCTAATTAATTAATTAATTAATTAATTAGTTAATTTTCATCATAATTGACTCCTGTTATCTATTACTTCTGTTTCAATAGCAGCTAAACCCTTTAGTCAACTCCCCTCTCGGCCCAGTGTTCTGCAGTGTGCAAACACCTAAGAAAAATCACCTCCCAGCTGACACAGAAAGCCTGGGAAAGGACATGCTGGGGCACTGCACCACATGGTCATTTCCCCCAGCTAGCAGAGACCCAAACCAAAACCTCCACACAGGGATGCTCTCAGTATTTACCAGCTAAGGTTCTTCCTGTGAGCTGCAGTACCATGGCATACCTACATCACCTCTGGGTGCAAGCCAGTTCGCATCTGACAAGTGTTCATCCCTCTGTACATTGCATGCTTCTGCATGTCCAGTTCTGGAACTAGCCCAAAGGAAGCCAGTATTTCCAAGTTAGCCAGAGTTAGGTAGAGTGGAACGCTACCAAAACCTAGCCACGCAAACCCACTACACATTGCCGCTATGAAATAGCCAGAAAGTCCAGTTACCAACACTATTTGCTGGAACACTGTTTTTGGCACAGAAGACAGATTGTTGCCCTTTCTCTGTCTGATATTGCAAGGCACATCCACGTTAGTACACAGGGATTGTTGTCTGGCCCTGAGGTCTACTGCATAGCACCGCTCTCATCTGTATGGCTAAACTCCTTTTCAAAACAGGGGCCACATCTGGCCTGCAATTGGGCAGGTCCTTAGCCTGTGCTAACCATTGGACTGCGTCTGAAACCTGGGGGTGATGCTAACTGCCCAAAACTATGTCAAAGACCTCGCTATGCAACTCCCGGTATGGATGATCCCAGGCCAACACACAGACCCATGCCCTTGCTTGGTCTACTAGCATACACAAAGCCATATAATGTCACTTTGTGAACCTTCTGTCTCTGCTGTGTTCATGCAGGACAGTAGCTTGAAAATCTAGACCCTTCATTTTGGTGACTGTAAATCAAAGCACCCCACCTGATCTCAAAGAAGTTGGAAAGAAGGTGAAAAACACAGCTTACCGTTTGCATTCAGAGTACTTGTATCTCTTTTAATTTATTTCTTCTGCCTCAATAAACCAGTCTGAGGTCAATAATATCTAATTCAGCTAAATTGTGTCATAAAATGTCTCTTATGACAATTTGTAGTTACGATGCAATTATCTTAATTTTGTCTCTGATGAGTCTCTTTCATCGATCAAGGTTTTGATTGACTGTATCTGTGCATAAAAAGAAAAAAAAAACATGGCCATGCCTTGCTGAAGCTTTTTCACTGGCTGTTTCATATGGTGCTCTATAAGTGATATGTGAAGCAAAAGATTCTGCTTGTCAGCCTGCTTCACAGATCCACTGAAAATAAACACACCAGACACTGAGCTCAGCTAATGGCACACTTGCTTCTGGTTGCTCATTTTTGTTTCAGGTTAATGTCGTGCCCTTGCATGTACCATCTGGAGAGGGGAAAGAAAGATTTAATCAAAAATAAAAATAGCTGGTTTAGGTTTAAATTTTTCTTTTGTACTTTGAAGTGCAGGAAAGGAAAACGAAAGGGTGTCATTTGCTGTGACCATTGAATAGAATAAGAGCTGTGAATGCCAGCAGGTCTGCTTCTCACCCATGAATCCAGCGCTTCATTTGTTTGGGAGAAAAAGCTCCGCACACCTTTCCACTGAACCTCAGCAGCACTCCTCAGTATAAACAATAGCTCATATTGTTGAGGAGGCTTATCGAGAAAGTTATGTCAGTAATGATGGGGATTTTCAGCTGGCATTCCCCAGGATTTGTGAAGCATTTGCTGCCCATAAGTGTGCTGATAAGCTGCTTGCTGATTAGAATATTATATCTGCAGTGCAATCGGCTCCCATTTCTCTGACATGTCTCTTCTGTGTCTTAAAAATACCACTGGCACATCAAGAGCTTATCACAAGAAGCTGTATGAATTCAGAACATGACTTTTTCACAGGATCATTCAGGTTAGGTGTCAGCATAGACTGAGAAAACAAGGCACTAGCAAAAGGTGAACATAACAAGCATATCTCATAATCTTTCAGTGTTCTAGCTCTCATTCCTGCACTTTTTGAATATTTGTAACTTTCACTATCCTAGTGTCTGCTTTTGACTGTAGGCTCCTTAGGGCAAGTGTGTCTTTGTTAGTAATACACTCGACCCACTAATGGCACTGCACAAGCAGTAATGAGTGAGCCCATTACAAGTCGCTGCAAATACAAATATCAGCAACAGTCTGGATGTTCTGTTCCTTATCTAGACACTTAAAACAGGAAATGAATCACCAGATTGCTCATCTGAATAATCACACGGAGGACCTATACATTTAACAAGTCTAACACTAATCCACCAGCAGTCATGCAGGAGACTCTCCCATCCTAATGATGGTGTCTAACGACAGAAGAGCTGTGAACAGCTGCAGCGATGGTTCCTGCACCAAAAGCTGCCCAGCCTAAAATAATCAGCACTGTCTGGGTTCTCTCGGACACTGTGGTTGACACTGCCAGGCTCTTGAAAACTTCACTGCTTCTTCCCTTAGTAGAAAAGGATGTGCACACCAACACACTCTTGGCACGTGTCGATGTCGTTTTCAGTTGCAAAGATAAAACATCGCCAGTGTTGAAGCCCTCATCTCAGGAACTAATAGCTGCTCACTGTCGGGGCTTTCATTCCTTTTTTTAAAAAGCTCTTTTAAAATTGGTAGAATTTTGCTTCAGAATTGAAGCTGTCATAATATCTTCGTTAAGTGAGGGCAGTGTCTAGCAACTGAGCTTTCCTGTGTTGCCTTAACAGCAAATGTCTTCTTTTACAAATCTAGTTAAAATACATTGAAAACACTCGTTTTAACCACATGTATGTTTAAAAACTCTGCATTTGCCATGTGTGTGTATGGAAAAACAGACTGGCCCAGCCAGATCCCTATGGTCTCATTTTATCTGTTGTATTGTAGCTGCTATATTTATATTTGAAATATTTTACGCAATTTTGGATATATCCTAATTCTCTGAAGCCTATAGGCTGAGGATTTACCTCACCCTTTATTTCTGAGGGCAGTGAACTCCTAACTCACGTATATGGAATAGCCATGGGGTTATGTTATGACTTGAATAACCTCAGATCTGTTCCCTCTTTGTCTCTTCCTTCAAGCAGAGAGACCTTGGGCCAGTCTTGGAAGAAGTGAGGAGGCTTTCCTGTGCCAGATCAGTTGGGGTGTAATCCAGAGTAAATTCCCTTCTCTTCCCAGCCCCTGTGCAGAGCCCTGATGAGTGAACTACCCTGCCTCCCTTCTCCAGCCAGTGATATAAGGAAACCAAGGAGGAAGAGATACCCTGATATGAGGGGCCCACACAACAGAGGAAGGGAGACTCTATTTCTTTCTCAGTATAAGCTAAAATTTCTTCTGTATTTTTTTTTTTTTTCCCTCAGACTGCTCAGGCCAAAATTTCCATGAATTGTAACATGAATTTTTATTGTATAAAATACTAAGGGCCTGTCCCATTGCTATTTGTATGCCCATTAAAGCACTTGTGCAGGAAAAACATTTTACATGCTATCTCAAAACCACTTTTAAATTATTGGTTCTGTTTTTGGAATCCTTTTAAAAAGGGTCTGGTGTAGTGTCATGAAGATAAAAACCTTTAGCGAAGCTTTTTTCTGTGAAAGGTTTGTTTCACTTAGCTAAGGAAACCTTAGAACTTCATGTACTTGTTAGTGTATTTATTAATGGCAAGCACCCATACCTGCAGCAGAGCTATCATGAACAACAGCATCAATTTATCCTAAAGAAATTTAGTTCAGTCAAAGTGGGACGGGGGAGGACAAGTCATCTCTGACTGATAGGTAGACCTTTTTGTGGGAATAAAACTGGGACACCTTGACTGCACAAGTAACTTAATGTACTCAGACTGGCTCTCTCTGTTCAGCCTTTTCACCTCCTCAGTGGCCATAAGAACAGCTTAAGCTGTTCTCTATGCACTTTTTTCATCTTGCCTGAGGTCTGGGAACATCTGTCCTGGGCAGGTATAAATGGGACTCCTAATCATCAGACTCTTCTTCCCTTTGTTTTTAGTTGTAAGATCCAGGTTATCTTTCCATTAATAAGTTACCCCTGCATTTGAATAAAAAAATCATTTTATTTTCCAGAAAGCAAAGGGCTAGATCTGCACAAGCATTGAAATGCTGTTTCCAAAACTCAGGTCTTCATAAGTCACGTTCCTTTTACTCTGAAAGCACCTGAAGGCTATAGTTTTTCCGGTTAAAACATCACCTTTTTCTAGTCCAGCATCTAACTGCCTCATCCCAGAGAAGCCTCTCTTGCAGTCCCGGTGAGTGGCTCAACTCCATCTCAGAAAGGGGCACAGCTGGGACCCCCAAGCTAGGGGCTGTACTTTTCTTCAGGACTTGCCACAGTGGAGGTTCCCTGTGGCACTTTTTCTGCCAGCACCAGACCCTGTTTCAGGGATTCAGCTGGGTTGTTGCCATCACTCACCTGTACCAGAAGAGATTAATCCATTGCACTGTCTGACAGCCCCAAGGTTGCCCTAACCATAGACACTTTGAACTGTCTCCCAGGATACGTTTGGACTAACTCTGTTCCAGGCAAGTTCTGCTCTGTACAGAATAATCAAATATTTGTTGGAAATGGGAGAGGGAAAGGCGGCACTTGATGCTCTCTTCATGTGCTTCGATGTGGTCTGAGGTCCCAGTTCGTCATGGAGTATTCAACAGTCAGTATCCAAGAAGACCTTGAGAGCAAGCTACCCAGAGCATCCTGCTATTCAGAGCTTGAATATGGCTTTCATGAACAAGGGAGAGTCAACAGACTATCATCTCCAGAAAGGACGAGCCTTCCTGAATGCTGAAGTCTGAGGAAGGAACAGGCTTCACACATGTGCACTATTTGTTAGTGTTTGCTGTTGCCTATCTTAATCTTCTCACAGAGGAGCTGCTCCTTGAACTCCATCCCGAGGCAAGCACTTTTGTGCATGTGCTGTATAGGGAGTCCAACACCGATGCTGAGGGTGCTACAAGGTGACTAGGAACAAGGCTGTGATCCCCACAGACACCTTTTCGCACCAGAAGTACTTCTTACAACATTTCGAAAGCTTGTCAACGTTATGTTCATTTTCATGGTTTTCCCAACATCAGTAAACGCTGGATGGCATTTTCATATCTCATTTTTCCTGTCTATATGAGAAGGTGATAATTTCTAGACTGACATGACCATCAGTATATATTGTTAGATTAATATTCATGCAATATGCATTCAGTGAGGCAGTTATCTGAGCTCTGCAACATTACCATGCACACAGCATTCATTTTTAAAAGAATAGAGGGCTTTTAGCTTGAATCTCATTGAATCAAAATTACTTATCTACAAAAATGGATACTATGTTTCAGAAAATGAAATTGCAATTGCAAAACTATTTGCAAAAAATTAGAAATGGGTTTATTTTTCACAATGACTACATTACTTCAGCTCTTGTTTTGTGAATTGTTGGCAAATAACATAAAAGTTTTTCACCTCAATGTAATTCACTGCTAGAATTTATTTGTCATAAAATATAAGCACATATTCTTGATTTATAGTTTGTTCAAGAGATTTTTACAGCAGCATTCAACTTTCGTTGTTGAGTTGTATTGGTTAATATTGATTGATAGTGCATATCAGATGATAGTTTTCTGTTCCCTGATGAGATGACATTCTTATACTAAGACTTTTCCAATCCAAACTCTAATGCTTTTTAATTCCAAAATTACTTCTGATGACAATTCTCTTGTAATCATTCAAATTGTCATTTGTTTCACCTATCACTCTTGCTAGATAATATCTATGACAGAGTATTCAAACAAGGAAAACAGAAAGGGAGCAGGCACATCCAAAACAAATGCACGCTAATGGGATTTGCTGGATTTTTCACCTCTAGTGGGGGGAAAAAACAAAGAAAGAAACCAAAAACAAAACCCACCAAAAAACGTATTTACATCATTGTCCGCATTTATAAGGTTTCAGAATTCTGGGTTTAGTAAGTTTGAACAAAATTCCAATATGTAGAACAATTTCCTCTTTAACTCTTTAAGAAAAGAGTGCTGTAGGCGAAACGCCCGGCCCCGCAGCCCCGCACGGGCCACCCCCGGGTGTCCCCCAGCTTCGGAGGGAGCAGACCATGGGTGTGCCGCGGGGGTCAGGAAGGGAGCGGGGCCCTGGGGCATGAGGGCTGTGGCAGGACTCTCCGGTCCCGCGGGGGGTGGCTCCGCTTTTGTCCCTTCCGAAGGT